>NW_026972720.1:0-142770 GCF_036711695.1 Zophobas morio | reverse complement strand
GTTGCCACATTAAATTTATGGAAAATCGCTTCACATTGTATCTTGGAAGTTGGATGTACAACCAGTGGATATGCAAAAGTGTCACAAAAAAAAATAAGGAAAACCAAAAATATATCTTATCTGCCTGTCTTTTTGACGCCATGAGTGCCATGACAAACGGATAACTCATTAATAAAATTAACGCCAAGGCGATTTTTTTATTAACAGATATGCAAGTTTGATAGACATTAGTAACATTTTCTTTTTACTAGTTGTACATGTCTATCGAGTTAGTTCAACCAAAATTTGGATACCTATTCCCACCTAAAATTTTAAGAAAATTTATAAAATAACATAATTTTACACTTGCGATTTATTAATGTAATTTTTATTTCACCTTAGGCTTACAGATTTGTAAAAAAAATGTTAGCACAAAAATTTTCTAGTTTATTTCATAAAGTTTTTAAATGATATCTAAGGTTTTCTTACACATAACATAAATCACAAATTAAGATTTTTTAATATTAAAATCCTAAAAAAATCGAAATTTTAACCACAAAATGGTACAATATGTGTTAGAAACTTTAAAATTGATTTAGAGATCTAAAATTGCATATTCTTTAAGAGTAATTTTAATATTTCAAATTATTAATTGAAAAATTTAAGAACGCTAAACTAGTAATAAAAAGACCCTCTTTAAAAGAGTTACAATGCTCCATAGCAATTATTTAATCAATACGTGTTAATAAGGACGATTAATAATCGCCTATTAACAAACGAGTTGGTTGCAATTTCATACACGAAACTGCTAAAAATCAGTTTCAAATTTCATGATATTTATAACACTTATTAAAAAAATTCACATTAAGTGCGCGGGGGTATATCTGATTGCAGTATTAACCCATTAATAAACAAATCGTTTATTAATAGCCGTAATTAATGAATGATTTCGAGACAGAATCACCAAAAAAATGTTTATAAGTCTAGCTGGCAGCTTTAGAGGCACAACAAAATGCTCTATAATTTTCTACAATTTTAAGCTTGTCTTTGTCTATATTGTTAAATAGAAAAAATAATTTAATGAATTATCGGTAATCTTAGTGTCAAAACTCAATGCATAAAACGTTTGCAAATTTACAGGCCCAGTAAAGTATCACTGTCGAAAGATCTCGATCCCTTAATAATACTTAAATAGCGTGGCAAACGCTACAATGAAATTAGTGCATGTGAAGTCCATGTGTCATTTAATTTTCGTGTACATATTTTGTCTGAACCATATAAATTCTGCAAAATAATCCTTATGCTTGCTGAGACACATTTTAAGATTTACATCTTTCTCTAGATTGTCTGTTTTCCATCTAAGTATACCGGGTGTCCCACGTAACTCTTTCGGGTGCAATAACTCAGGTATTTTTGAACGGATTGTTATGAAATTTGAAATGTAGGTATTTTGATAGGTGAGGATTAATATGAACCGGTGAGAATAATCATTATCTTGAAAAAGTAAATTTTCCATGCCTTAATTTAATTTTGAAATAATTAAGTTCAATTAATTTGCATCGCTTGATTAAACATGAAAAATAAATACTGTATGCAAAAATTAATCTCCGAAATACGTCTGGTTAGCCAAACCGATAAATTATTGCGAAAATAATTCCAAAAATTATTAAAGGATAGGTAGCTATGAAACAAAAAAAATGCTATCCTCGCATTTTGGACACCCTTGCGGGAATTTGATACCTGTTTGCCAAACGTTATTTTTTAAATTTTAAGAAAATACTAATTTTCAGTCATTAATTTTTTTGAGACAGCTGTATAACCAAATCTAAAAAATATTAATGCAGTGATAAATCACAAGTATAAAGTCATCATATTTTGCATATTTAAGATAGGATTTATTTAGCAAAATTTTGAGGTGATGTCATCAATTGTTTTTTAGGGTGGATGAGCAAATACATTCTGATCAAAGATTTACCATGTTTATGATAATCTTAAACATTTCCATGATTTTAAAACATTCGATTTTCCAGTTCCTGATTAAATTAATAAAATAAATCACGCATTCAATAATTTTTTTGTGTCATCCTGTTTATGCAAATTCAAAAAATGTGAATAAAATTTATACCGCAAAATTTTGATGTTTCATAATTTTGATTTTTTTCCAAAATTCTGCACTTTTCGGATAAAACTCAATACGGAGTCATAAATTACATGTGTAGGACTATGTTATTTCATACAACTTAAAACCCATTTACTATGTGCAATTTTAAAGTGATGTCATCATATTGTTGGTGAGGACGATTAGACAAATTTTGGTTAGCGTTTTACCATCTACATGATATTCCTAATATACTCGTAAATACAAAATTTGACAATAATCGCCCCGTACTTTCGGAGATTATCTGCCTAATAAAAATCCGCGGCTGCAGACAGACGGACAGACGGAAATGGGAGACCTATTTCTTCGTCCTGTAGGGGTAATGAAAGGTCGAGAAAACGTAGAAGTAGAGAGTCGGCCGATGGACTTGATTACAATACTTCCTTTACTTACGCTCAGTAAGTAAAAAATTAACTAAATGCGAAATTCTAACGAACAGAAATAAATAAAACATTTGCCGACAAATATATTCATTAAAAAAAAATTGAATAAAAACTAAATGTTGCTTTAAAAAGATTGTTGTCGAAATCTACCAATAGATGTACAAATTAGATGTAGCTAAAAGAATGATCTCTGTCAATTAATATTAAGTGAGAATCAATTAATTTAGAATATAATCAAGTTCCTATCTTCAAATAAAAATTAAGTAAAATATGGATACGTAGATCATTATAGCGAATTTGAAAATTAGAGAGGATTAAAAAAAAACTACACTTACAGAAGTATACAATTTTACACTTTTCAAATTACATTCAGTTAAACGCTTTGGTGACCTGACCTGACCACGTTCATTATAACTGTAAATGCTCATTCACAGTGGGCATAAAGCATAAGAATGTCATAAGGATTAATGCATAAGAATTTATGTTTAGTGCTCTATTATGCTTCTATTCGTTTACAATGAGCATAATGCTTAGGACATCCTTATGCTTTATGCCTATTGTGAATGAGCACTTATGCTCATTGTGAACGAATACAACCATAGAGCACTAAACATAAATTCATATGCATTAATGCTTATGACATCCTTATGCTTTATGCCTATTGTGAATGAGCACTAAGGCATAACTATACAAAATTTTGAGGAGTCGTTTTCTAATTTCTGAAATTAATTGTCAAATCTTGTATAATTTTTAAATATTTTTCAAAAAATTTACATATATCGTCTACTAAATATAAATACAACGATCTGATTTAAAAAAAAATAATTTTTAACTTTCATTTGTTTTTATCTACGACATACAACTTTTGTTTTTTAAATGACACCAGACACCCTGAATACTTTTTTAAGATTCATATAGACATTTTTTTCTTTTTTGATGTATCATAGTGTACATAATACTTTAATATTTTCAAACATTAATAATTTAATACACCATATTTGCAATAAAATGTCTTGAGTTAATAATGTTTTGGTATAGAAGTTTAATTTTCAAATTTAAAACTCCTATACATTAATAAGTGTTATAAACCGTGTTAAACTTGCTATGTAACAAAAATTTTGGTACATTTTTCCATTACAGTTACCTTGCTATAAAAATTAAATTAATTTTTACCACAACTTTTTAACAAAATGCGAAACATGGTACATCAATGTATTCAGCAAAAAAAAATTCACAAGATTTAAAAAAAATATCTAGGATGTCATTTAAAAACCAAAAGTTGAATGTCATAGGCAAAAAAAGAAAGTTAAAAATCAGTTTTACAATTAAGATCGCAATAGATTTAAAATGATTTAATTTGATCTATTCAAAAAAAATAAGATAACCACGGTCCCGGGCTTTTTTTTTTCGAACATATGGTATATTTAAACTAAAAAACTATTATCTTTATTATTTTTATTAAACATAAGGCTGAATTATGTATTTAGTTAATTAGCATTTTACCCCCGTCTCCAGGATAATCTTAAACTGTATCTAGAATTTCAAAATAATCTGTATAGTATAAAATTTTGGAAATTGTCTCTAACAAGAACGGCGGACAAATGGCAATGAAAGACATAATTTTTCATATTCTAGGTCTATTAAGAGTTATATAACATCGAGAAAACATGAAACTAGCCATTCCTCATCCGATTCATTGTAAAAATGCTTTATTAATTCAAATAACATATTTTTACTTAATGCAAGCAGTCAGATACAAGTAGAATAAGAAAAGTTCTTATGATTTCCTTAAACACTGAACTGATCTGCTAGAATGCAGTGTTGCAGATTTTCGGATGTGGTAACGTTGGTCCGATGTGGATGATTTTATGCAGGCAGATATTATATACAGCTAAGCGACACGACGCCCTCTGCAGAAAAGGGGAATGAACTATTTCTGTATAAAAATTGACGTTCAACAGTTTTACCAGACCCCCTTTTTTATTTCAATTTTTAATTGTACTGGGTCCAAGAAGGCGATATACATGGTTAAACGTTGTTAGACCCGAACCCGGGTCTGGTAACGTCTTAAAAGGTCTGGTAACGTTTACTGGATGTATCGAGTCGGGACTGTATAGGCGGTATAACAACTATATGTATATATATACACTAACTAGCGCTTTATAATACATGTTACAAAAATTAAATATTTAGAACTGAGTATAATAGTCTATAATTTTATTCCTTAACCTACGATTCAATAAACTGTCGTTAAAAATATCAAATATATTACATATGCAATTGTACAATCTAAGGCAATTTAACAGAGGAGAATTATAATGGTGAAATGTATTAGGAATACAATAAAAAAACGTAAGTGGCACTCTGCTCACTATCCTCGGCACAACTATTTTTATTTGACTAAGTATTTCATGACTATTAATTGAACCATTAAGAATTTTTTGAAGAAATGTTATGCTGGCTACGTTTCTTCTACTCAATAGAGATTTTTCATTCAGAATATTCAGGAGAACTTTTTGATTACAGTGTAATTCCGGATAACGCCCAAACATTTTAAAAAATAAAAATTTACAATATTTACGTAAGACATTCTCAAGAAGACTAACAAAAATCTGTTGTGCAGGACTCCATATACAACTACAGTACTCGAGTTTGGATCTCACTAACGAATAGAACAATAAACGAATGGAAAACATATTTTGTAAATCTGAGCTGTTACGTATGATGAATCCTAATAATTTTATAGCACTGTTAGTGACATATTCGATATGAGGTATAAACGATAGCTTTGAGTCAAAAACTACACCTAGATCTTTAAATTGAACACAACGTTTCAAAATTTTACCATTGATATTGTAGTGAAATATTATAGGCTGCATTTTTCTACTGAAGGACATTACATTGCATTTAGATGTATTAATAATAAGGCGGTTTATGGAACAGTAATTGAAAAATGAGTCAACATTATCTTGCAGGCTAAAACAGTCGGCATATGAACTAATAACATTAACGATCTTAAGGTCATCAGCATAAATATAAAATTTACAGTTGATGTGTTCACATATATCATTTAAAAACATAATAAATAAAAGCGGTCCAAGATTAGATCCTTGTGCTACACCACTATGACACCAATATGCATGAGACTCATAACTATTGTATTCAACATATTGACGCCTGTTCATCACCATTGATTTTAAAAGCAAAACTAGACTGTTACATAATCCAAACTTATGTAGTTTGCTAAGTAAAATGCAGTGATGGACTTTATCGAACGCTTTGGTTAAATCCGTGTATATGACATCTATTTGCATTTTTTCATCCATTGCTTGAGAAGCAAATTGTGTAAACTCAAACAAGTTAGTTGTAGTCGATTTCCTTTAATAAAACCATGTTGATTATGTGAAATAGCATTAACTACGTGCGAGTATATAACATTAGACATAATACATTCAAACAACTTTGCAAAATTTGATAAAAGAGCTATTGGTCTATAGTTATTAATATTACTTTTATCCCCACTTTTAAAAACTGGACAAACTTTCGACACAAGCCAACAACTAGGATACTTAGATGTTTTTAAGATTAAGTTAAAAATATAAACCAAAGGTGTTAAGAAGCAACTAATGCAATCTTTTACAATAAACGCTGGAACATGGTCAGGACCGGATACATTATTAGCCTTAATCTTTTCTACAGCCTTAACAATATCACAATTTTCGATTTTAAATAAGTGTAAAACAGGTGAGTTATCACAACCGTAATTGAGATGCAGAGATGGACAGCACTTTTTATCACAGAAGCTGCAAACACTGTCACTAATGTCACAATACTCATCGCCGATATGTTCGTTTTCTTTACTAAACACACTGGCAAATAATCTTCCAAAGGCGTTTACAATATCTTCAGGAGATGTTAATATGTTATCGCCTGAGGTCATAGTTCCAGGAATCCTGCTTTCTTTCTTCTTTGCATTAACAAATGACCAAAAATTTTTGGGATTCTGTTTAAATGAGCGCTCCGCACTGACTAAAAAACAAGAATATGCTTTGCGCGTTTCTGTCTTTATCAAGCGTCTTAGTTCCCTGTATTTATCTAAATGATGAATCAAGCGAGTATTTTTATATTTGTTCCAGTGGCGTCTTTTTTGTTTGATCATATCAATTATGGATTTGGTGAACCAGATTGGATAGCTCTGTTGTTTACTGTTCATAAGACGCAGAGGTACATATTGTGAAAAATTATCATACAATACTTTATAAAAATAATTGCATGACGACTCCACATCTTCAAATTCTTGTATTTTTGACCAGTCAGTGGACGATAACGAAGAATATAATCCTATGAGATCTGCCTTTCGAAAATTAAAATTAAGTTGGTTCGGGTTTATTCCAAAATATGAGCTCTCGAACATTTTAATTAAAATATTTATGCACAAACATGGATGATGTTGGTCTTCAGCAACTAAGGGATATTCTTCTTTTAATACATCAGTTGTTATGTCATTAGTGCAAATGACCAGATCCAATAACCTTGAATTATGATTCAATATGGAGTTTCGCTGAGTAATATTATTCAATGAAAGAAAATGACAAAAAATATTAAAAAGGTGTGATGATTTCCTCTTAATTCGACAGTCCTCATATTCCGAAATGTTAAAATCACCAGTTATCAGCACGGGATGTGAGAAATTAATATTCGATTCCAAATACTCAAATATATGCTGATAGGTGTTAATTCGTAATCCTGGTGGAATGTATAAAGATATAACAGTAAGGCTAGATGAACCAAACGAAACTTTAACGACAATTAGCTCAACATCTGGAATAGGTGACATTGAAGTTAAGCTTTGTGCTGAATATTTATCTTTAATGGCTATAAGAGTTCCTCCACCTCTAGACAATTTTCTGTCGCAACGGAATACGCTGTAACCTGCGGGAAACAACTCGGTGCTTAACACTCCATCATGTAACCATGTTTCGGTTAATATAATTAAATCGGCATCACTTGCACAAACGTTTATATAGAAATCATTTACTTTAGTATTAAGCCCGCGAACATTTTGATAAATAATATTTAGTGAAGTTGAGAGAGGGTTATCATCAGTCTTTGTCCGTTGGAATTCTACATGTTTTTTGTGATAATTTTAGGGATTCCTTTATAATATTTTAGCATAATATTATTCTCACCATTGGCAATTCGAGATTTGTATTCTTTTCTTACATTGTATGCCAAGTTCTGCTGCATTCGTGTTAGATCCCTGTTAATGTAAACACCATTTTTAGCTCTATATTTACTAACAATATCCTGAGCAAGCATTGGGGTAATTAATGTAACCTTAAGAATTCTGGGTTTTCGAGAAACTTTACCAATTCTGACGACTTTTGAAACTTCAGCATTATCTACGCCTGTACTTGATATCAAACTTTTTATCCTATTCAAATCATCTTGATTTTTATCCTCAACAGAAGCTTCCTGAGATTCAGGCAAGTTGCTGATAATAATATTGTTAAGCCGAGCTTGTCGATCCTCAATTTCCTGGAATATTTGTTCATCAGGAATATGATTCGCATCTGCTGTTCTTGTTTGTATTTTTTCAGCCTTCATTTGTTCAATTTCTTGCCGAAGTTTTTTATTCTCAACTACGAGGTCATTCATTACTGTCTTCATGTCATTTACCATCAAGGACAATGAATTGATTGTAGATATCAGACTTGTTATTGAATTGAATTCATTATTCTCTTGAGATTGAGCAGAATTACCACTTTCGCAGCATTTCTTCTTTTCAGCACAACTAAAATGACACCATAATCGACAATGAAAATGAAATGTTCAGAAATATGCAAAATGACCTCAATTTTCAACCAATTTTCAACATAATTTTCGAAATTTCACTTAATACATTTTCTTGCACATTTCGGGCCGCAGAAGCCATATCCGTTTTCATTTCTTGGATAACTCCAATGGTTTTCCCAGAATCGTCCTTTGAAATATTCAAAAATATGCAAAATGACCTCAATTTTCAACCAATTTTCAACAAAATTTTCGAAATTTCACTTAATACATTTTCTTGCACATTTCGGGCCGCAGAAGCCATATCCGTTTTCATTTCTTCGATAACTCCAATGGTTTTCCCAGAATCGTCCTTTGAAATATTCAAAAATATGCAAAATGACCTCAATTTTCAACCAATTTTCAACAAAATTTTCGAAATTTCACTTAAAACATTTTCTTGCACATTTCGGGCCGCAGAAGCCATATCCGTTTTCATTTCTTCGATAACTCCAATGGTTTTCCCAGAATCGTCCTTTGAAATGTTCAAAAATATGCAAAATGACCTCAATTTTCAACCAATTTTCAACAAAATTTTCGAAATATCACTTAATACATTTTCTTGCACATTTCGGGCCGCAGAAGCCATATCCGTTTTCATTTCTTCGATAACTCCAATGGTTTTCCCAGAATCGTCCTTTGAAATATTCAAAAATATGCAAAATGACCTCAATTTTCAACCAATTTTCAACTAAATTTTCGAAATTTCACTTAATACATTTTCTTGCATATTTCGGGCCGCAGAAACCATATCCGTTTTCATTTCTTCGATAACTCCAATGGTTTTCCCAGAATCGTCCTTTGAAATGTTCAGAAATATGCAAAATGACCTCAATTTTCAACCAATTTTCAACATAATTTTCGAAATTTCACTTAATACATTTTCTTGCACATTTCGGGCCGCAGAAGCCATATCCGTTTTCATTTCTTCGATAACTCCAATGGTTTTCCCAGAATCGTCCTTTGAAATGTTCAAAAATATGCAAAATGACCTCAATTTTCAACCAATTTTCAACAAAATTTTCGAAATTTCACTTAATACATTTTCTTGCATATTTCGGGCCGCAGAAACCATATCCGTTTTCATTTCTTCGATAACTCCAATGGTTTTCCCAGAATCGTGCTTTGAAATGTTCAAAAATATGCAAAATGACCTCAAATTTCAACCAATTTTAAATAAAATTTTCGAAATTTCACTTAATACATTTTCTTGCACATTTCGGGCCGCAGAAGCCATATCCGTTTTCATTTCTTCGATAACTCCAATGGTTTTCCCAGAATCGTCCTTTGAAATATTCAAAAATATGCAAAATGACCTCAATTTTCAACCAATTTTCAACAAAATTTTCGAAATTTCACTTAATACATTTTCTTGCACATTTCGGGCCGCAGAAGCCATATCCGTTTTCATTTCTTCGATAACTCCAATGGTTTTCCCAGAATCGTCCTTTGAAATATTCAAAAATATGCAAAATGACCTCAATTTTTAACCAATTTTCAACAAAATTTTCGAAATTTCACTTAATACATTTTCTTGCATATTTCGGGCCGCAGAGGCCATATCCGTTTTCATTTCTTCGATAACTGCAATGGTTTTCCCAGAATCGTCCTTTGAAATATTCAAAAATATGCAAAATGACCTCAATTTTCAACCAATTTTCAACAAAATTTTCGAAATTTCACTTAATACATTTTCTTGCATATTTCGGGCCGCAGAAACCATATCCGTTTTCATTTCTTCGATAACTCCAATGGTTTTCCCAGAATCGTGCTTTGAAATGTTCAAAAATATGCAAAATGACCTCAAATTTCAACCAATTTTCAACAAAATTTTCGAAATTTCACTTAATATATTTTCTTGCACATTTCGGGCCGCAGAAGCCATATCCGTTTTCATTTCTTCGATAACTCCAATGGTTTTCCCAGAATCGTCCTTTGAAATATTCAAAAATATGCAAAATGACCTCAATTTTCAACCAATTTTCAACAAAATTTTCGAAATTTCACTTAATACATTTTCTTGCACATTTCGGGCCGCAGAAGCCATATCCGTTTTCATTTCTTCGATAACTCCAATGGTTTTCCCAGAATCGTCCTTTGAAATATTCAAAAATATGCAAAATGACCTCAATTTTCAACCAATTTTCAACAAAATTTTCGAAATTTCACTTAATACATTTTCTTGCATATTTCGGGCCGCAGAGGCCATATCCGTTTTCATTTCTTCGATAACTGCAATGGTTTTCCCAGAATCGTCCTTTGAAATATTCAAAAATATGCAAAATGACCTCAATTTTCAACCAATTTTCAACAAAATTTTCGAAATTTCACTTAATACATTTTCTTGTAGATTTCGGGCCGCAGAAATCAAATCCGCTTTCACTTCTTCGATAACTACCTTGGTTTACCGAGAATCGTCCTTTGAAGTACATAGTCATAGTTACTCCCACCGATAATCATAGTTACTCCCACCGAAGAATCATAGTTACTCCCACCGAAGAATCATAGTTACTCCCCTCCAAAATTCTCTTTACCCTTTTTGCCCTTCTCTTCATTTTTCTTTCTTTTTCGTTCTTTTCCGTCCTTTTTCGTCCTTCTTCGTCCTTTTTCGCCGTTTTATGTCCTTTTTCGACTTTTTTCGTCCTCTTTCGTCCATCTTCGTCCTTTTTCGTTCTTAGTATCCTTTTTCGTCCTTTTTCGTCACAGTAGTCATATCCGTTTTCATTTCTTCGATAACTTCAATGGTTTTCCCAGAATCGTCCTTTGAAATATTCAAAAATATGCAAAATGACCTCAATTTTCAACCAATTTTCAACAAAATTTTCGAAATTTCACTTAATACATTTTCTTGCACATTTCGGGCCGCAGAAGCCATATCCGTTTTCATTTCTTCGATAACTCCAATGGTTTTCCCAGAATCGTCCTTTGAAATATTCAAAAATATGCAAAATGACCTCAATTTTCAACCAATTTTCAACAAAATTTTCGAAATTTCACTTAATACATTTTCTTGCACATTTCGGGCCGCAGAAGCCATATCCGTTTTCATTTCTTCGATAACTCCAATGGTTTTCCCAGAATCGTCCTTTGAAATATTCAAAAATATGCAAAATGACCTCAATTTTCAACCAATTTTCAACAAAATTTTCGAAATTTCACTTAATACATTTTCTTGCATATTTCGGGCCGCAGAGGCCATATCCGTTTTCATTTCTTCGATAACTGCAATGGTTTTCCCAGAATCGTCCTTTGAAATATTCAAAAATATGCAAAATGACCTCAATTTTCAACCAATTTTCAACAAAATTTTTGAAATTTCACTTAATACATTTTCTTGCATATTTCGGGCCGCAGAAACCATATCCGTTTTCATTTCTTCGATAACTCCAATGGTTTTCCCAGAATCGTGCTTTGAAATGTTCAAAAATATGCAAAATGACCTCAAATTTCAACCAATTTTCAACAAAATTTTCGAAATTTCACTTAATACATTTTCTTGCACATTTCGGGCCGCAGAAGCCATATCCGTTTTCATTTCTTCGATAACTCCAATGGTTTTCCCAGAATCGTCCTTTGAAATATTCAAAAATATGCAAAATGACCTCAATTTTCAACCAATTTTCAACAAAATTTTCGAAATTTCACTTAATACATTTTCTTGCACATTTCGGGCCGCAGAAGCCATATCCGTTTTCATTTCTTCGATAACTCCAATGGTTTTCCCAGAATCGTCCTTTGAAATATTCAAAAATATGCAAAATGACCTCAATTTTCAACCAATTTTCAACAAAATTTTCGAAATTTCACTTAATACATTTTCTTGCATATTTCGGGCCGCAGAGGCCATATCCGTTTTCATTTCTTCGATAACTGCAATGGTTTTCCCAGAATCGTCCTTTGAAATATTCAAAAATATGCAAAATGACCTCAATTTTCAACCAATTTTCAACAAAATTTTCGAAATTTCACTTAATACATTTTCTTGTAGATTTCGGGCCGCAGAAATCAAATCCGCTTTCACTTCTTCGATAACTACCTTGGTTTACCGAGAATCGTCCTTTGAAGTACATAGTCATAGTTACTCCCACCGATAATCATAGTTACTCCCACCGAAGAATCATAGTTACTCCCACCGAAGAATCATAGTTACTCCCCTCCAAAATTCTCTTTACCCTTTTTGCCCTTCTCTTCATTTTTCTTTCTTTTTCGTTCTTTTCCGTCCTTTTTCGTCCTTCTTCGTCCTTTTTCGCCGTTTTATGTCCTTTTTCGACTTTTTTCGTCCTCTTTCGTCCATCTTCGTCCTTTTTCGTTCTTAGTATCCTTTTTCGTCCTTTTTCGTCACAGTAGTCATATCCGTTTTCATTTCTTCGATAACTTCAATGGTTTTCCCAGAATCGTCCTTTGAAATATTCAAAAATATGCAAAATGACCTCAATTTTCAACCAATTTTCAACAAAATTTTCGAAATTTCACTTAATACATTTTCTTGCACATTTCGGGCCGCAGAAGCCATATCCGTTTTCATTTCTTCGATAACTCCAATGGTTTTCCCAGAATCGTCCTTTGAAATATTCAAAAATATGCAAAATGACCTCAATTTTCAACCAATTTTCAACAAAATTTTCGAAATTTCACTTAATACATTTTCTTGCACATTTCGGGCCGCAGAAGCCATATCCGTTTTCATTTCTTCGATAACTCCAATGGTTTTCCCAGAATCGTCCTTTGAAATATTCAAAAATATGCAAAATGACCTCAATTTTCAACCAATTTTCAACAAAATTTTCGAAATTTCACTTAATACATTTTCTTGCATATTTCGGGCCGCAGAGGCCATATCCGTTTTCATTTCTTCGATAACTGCAATGGTTTTCCCAGAATCGTCCTTTGAAATATTCAAAAATATGCAAAATGACCTCAATTTTCAACCAATTTTCAACAAAATTTTTGAAATTTCACTTAATACATTTTCTTGCATATTTCGGGCCGCAGAAACCATATCCGTTTTCATTTCTTCGATAACTCCAATGGTTTTCCCAGAATCGTGCTTTGAAATGTTCAAAAATATGCAAAATGACCTCAAATTTCAACCAATTTTCAACAAAATTTTCGAAATTTCACTTAATACATTTTCTTGCACATTTCGGGCCGCAGAAGCCATATCCGTTTTCATTTCTTCGATAACTCCAATGGTTTTCCCAGAATCGTCCTTTGAAATATTCAAAAATATGCAAAATGACCTCAATTTTCAACCAATTTTCAACAAAATTTTCGAAATTTCACTTAATACATTTTCTTGCACATTTCGGGCCGCAGAAGCCATATCCGTTTTCATTTCTTCGATAACTCCAATGGTTTTCCCAGAATCGTCCTTTGAAATATTCAAAAATATGCAAAATGACCTCAATTTTCAACCAATTTTCAACAAAATTTTCGAAATTTCATTTAATACATTTTCTTGCATATTTCGGGCCGCAGAGGCCATATCCGTTTTCATTTCTTCGATAACTGCAATGGTTTTCCCAGAATCGTCCTTTGAAATATACAAAAATATGCAAAATGACCTCAATTTTCAACCAATTTTCAACAAAATTTTCGAAATTTCACTTAATACATTTTCTTGCACATTTCGGGCCGCAGAAGCCATATCCGTTTTCATTTCTTCGATAACTCCAATGGTTCTCCCAGAATCGTCCTTTGAAATGTTCAAAAATATGTAAAATGACCTCAATTTTCAACCAATTTTCAACAAAATTTTCGAAATTTCACTTAATACATTTTCTTGCACATTTCGGGCCGCAGAAGCCATATCCGTTTTCATTTCTTCGATAACTCCAATGGTTTTCCCAGAATCGTCCTTTGAAATATTCAAAAATATGCAAAATGACCTCAATTTTCAACCAATTTTCAACAAAATTTTCGAAATTTCACTTAATACATTTTCTTGCACATTTCGGGCCGCAGAAGCCATATCCGTTTTCATTTCTTCGATAACTCCAATGGTTTTCCCAGAATCGTCCTTTGAAATATTCAAAAATATGCAAAATGACCTCAATTTTCAACCAATTTTCAACTAAATTTTCGAAATTTCACTTAATACATTTTCTTGCATATTTCGGGCCGCAGAAACCATATCCGTTTTCATTTCTTCGATAACTCCAATGGTTTTCCCAGAATCGTCCTTTGAAATGTTCAGAAATATGCAAAATGACCTCAATTTTCAACCAATTTTCAACATAATTTTCGAAATTTCACTTAATACATTTTCTTGCACATTTCGGGCCGCAGAAGCCATATCCGTTTTCATTTCTTGGATAACTCCAATGGTTTTCCCAGAATCGTCCTTTGAAATATTCAAAAATATGCAAAATGACCTCAATTTTCAACCAATTTTCAACAAAATTTTCGAAATTTCACTTAATACATTTTCTTGCACATTTCGGGCCGCAGAAGCCATATCCGTTTTCATTTCTTCGATAATTCCAATGGTTTTCCCAGAATCGTCCTTTGAAATGTTCAAAAATATGCAAAATGACCTCAATTTTCAACCAATTTTCAACAAAATTTTCGAAATTTCACTTAATACATTTTCTTGCATATTTCGGGCCGCAGAAACCATATCCGTTTTCATTTCTTCGATAACTCCAATGGTTTTCCCAGAATCGTGCTTTGAAATGTTCAAAAATATGCAAAATGACCTCAATTTTCAACCAATTTTCAACAAAATTTTCGAAATTTCACTTAATACATTTTCTTGCACATTTCGGGCCGCAGAAGCCATATCCGTTTTCATTTCTTCGATAACTCCAATGGTTTTCCCAGAATCGTCCTTTGAAATATTCAAAAATATGCAAAATGACCTCAATTTTCAACCAATTTTCAACAAAATTTTCGAAATTTCACTTAATACATTTTCTTGCACATTTCGGGCCGCAGAAGCCATATCCGTTTTCATTTCTTCGATAACTCCAATGGTTTTCCCAGAATCGTCCTTTGAAATGTTCAAAAATATGCAAAATGACCTCAATTTTCAACCAATTTTCAACAAAATTTTCGAAATTTCACTTAATACATTTTCTTGCACATTTCGGGCCGCAGAAGCCATATCCGTTTTCATTTCTTCGATAACTCCAATGGTTTTCCCAGAATCGTCCTTTGAAATGTTCAAAAATATGCAAAATGACCTCAATTTTCAACCAATTTTCAACAAAATTTTCGAAATTTCACTTAATACATTTTGTTGTAGATTTCGGGCCGCAGAAATCAAATCCGCTTTCACTTCTTCGATAACTACCTTGGTTTACCGAGAATCGTCCTTTGAAGTACATAGTCATAGTTACTCCCACCGAATAATCATAGTTACTCCCACCGAAGAATCATTGTTACTCCCCTCCAAAATTCTCTTTATCCTTTTTGCCCTTCTCTTCACTTTTCTTTCTTTTTCGTTCTTTTCCGTCCTTTTTCGTCCTTCTTCGTCCTTTTTCGCCGTTTTATGTCCTTTTTCGACTTTTTTCGTCCTCTTTCGTCCATCTTCGTCCTTTTTCGTTCTTAGTATTCTTTTTCGTCCTTTTTCGCCACAGTAGTCAAATCCGTTTTCATTTCTTCGATAACTTCAATGGTTTTCCCAGAATCGTCCTTTGAAATATTCAAAAATATGCAAAATGACCTCCATTTTCAACCAATTTTCAACAAAATTTTCGAAATTTCACTTAATACATTTTCTTGCACATTTCGGGCCGCAGAAGCCATATCCGTTTTCATTTCTTCGATAACTCCAATGGTTTTCCCAGAATCGTCCTTTGAAATGTTCAAAAATATGCAAAATGACCTCAATTTTCAACCAATTTTCAACAAAATTTTCGAAATTTTACTTAATACATTTTCTTGCACATTTCGGGCCGCAGAAGCCATATCCGTTTTCATTTCTTCGATAACTCCAATGGTTTTCCCAGAATCGTCCTTTGAAATGTTCAAAAATATGCAAAATGACCTCAATTTTCAACCAATTTTCAACAAAATTTTCGAAATTTCACTTAATACATTTTCTTGCACATTTCGGGCCGCAGAAGCCATATCCGTTTTCATTTCTTCGATAACTCCAATGGTTTTCCCAGAATCGTCCTTTGAAATGTTCAAAAATATGCAAAATGACCTCAATTTTCAACCAATTTTCAACAAAATTTTCGAAATTTCACTTAATACATTTTCTTGCACATTTCGGGCCGCAGAAGCCATATCCGTTTTCATTTCTTCGATAACTCCAATGGTTTTCCCAGAATCGTCCTTTGAAATATTCAAAAATATGCAAAATGACCTCAATTTTCAACCAATTTTCAACTAAATTTTCGAAATTTCACTTAATACATTTTCTTGCATATTTCGGGCCGCAGAAACCATATCCGTTTTCATTTCTTCGATAACTCCAATGGTTTTCCAGAATCGTGCTTTGAAATGTTCAAAAATATGCAAAATGACCTCAATTTTCAACCAATTTTCAACAAAATTTTCGAAATTTCACTTAATACATTTTCTTGCACATTTCGGGCCGCAGAAGCCATATCCGTTTTCATTTCTTCGATAACTCCAATGGTTTTCCCAGAATCGTCCTTTGAAATATTCAAAAATATGCAAAAGGACCTCAATTTTCAACCAATTTTCAACAAAATTTTCGAAATTTCACTTAATACATTTTCTTGCACATTTCGGGCCGCGGAAGCCATATCCGTTTTCATTTCTTCGATAACTCCAATGGTTTTCCCAGAATCGTCCTTTGAAATATTCAAAAATATGCAAAATGACCTCAATTTTCAACCAATTTTCAACAAAATTTTCGAAATTTCACTTAATACATTTTCTTGCACATTTCGGGCCGCAGAAGCCATATCCGTTTTCATTTCTTCGATAACTCCAATGGTTTTCCCAGAATCGTCCTTTGAAATATTCAAAAATATGCAAAATGACCTCAATTTTCAACCAATTTTCAACAAAATTTTCGAAATTTCACTTAATACATTTTCTTGCACATTTCGGGCCGCAGAAGCCATATCCGTTTTCATTTCTTCGATAACTCCAATGGTTTTCCCAGAATCGTCCTTTGAAATATTCAAAAATATGCAAAATGACCTCAATTTTCAACCAATTTTCAACAAAATTTTCGAAATTTCACTTAATACATTTTCTTGCACATTTCGGGCCGCAGAAGCCATATCCGTTTTCATTTCTTCGATAACTCCAATGGTTTTCCCAGAATCGTCCTTTGAAATGTTCAAAAATATGCAAAATGACCTCAATTTTCAACCAATTTTCAACAAAATTTTCGAAATTTCACTTAATACATTTTCTTGCACATTTCGGGCCGCAGAAGCCATATCCGTTTTCATTTCTTCGATAACTCCAATGGTTTTCCCAGAATCGTCCTTTGAAATATTCAAAAATATGCAAAATGACCTCAATTTTCAACCAATTTTCAACAAAATTTTCGAAATTTCACTTAATACATTTTCTTGCACATTTCGGGCCGCAGAAGCCATATCCGTTTTCATTTCTTCGATAACTCCAATGGTTTTCCCAGAATCGTCCTTTGAAATGTTCAAAAATATGCAAAATGACCTCAATTTTCAACCAATTTTCAACAAAATTTTCGAAATTTCACTTAATACATTTTCTTGCACATTTCGGGCCGCAGAAGCCATATCCGTTTTCATTTCTTCGATAAATCCAATGGTTTTCCCAGAATCGTCCTTTGAAATGTTCAAAAATATGCAAAATGACCTCAATTTTCAACCAATTTTCAACAAAATTTTCGAAATTTCACTTAATACATTTTGTTGTAGATTTCGGGCCGCAGAAATCAAATCCGCTTTCACTTCTTCGATAACTACCTTGGTTTACCGAGAATCGTCCTTTGAAGTACATAGTCATAGTTACTCCCACCGAATAATCATAGTTACTCCCACCGAAGAATCATAGTTACTCCCACCGAAGAATCATAGTTACTCCCCTCCAAAATTCTCTTTACCCTTTTTGCCCTTCTCTTCATTTTTCTTTCTTTTTCGTTCTTTTCCGTCCTTTTTCGTCCTTCTTCGTCCTTTTTCGCAGTTTTATGTCCTTTTTCGACTTTTTTCGTCCTCTTTCGTCCATCTTCGTCCTTTTTCGTTCTTAGTATCCTTTTTCGTCCTTTTTCGTCACAGTAGTCATATCCGTTTTCATTTCTTCGATAACTTCAATGGTTTTCCCAGAATCGTCCTTTGAAATATTCAAAAATATGCAAAATGACCTCAATTTTCAACCAATTTTCAACAAAATTTTCTAAATTTCACTTAATACATTTTCTTGCACATTTCGGGCCGCAGAAGCCATATCCGTTTTCATTTCTTCGATAACTCCAATGGTTTTCCCAGAATCGTCCTTTGAAATATTCAAAAATATGCAAAATGACCTCAATTTTCAACCAATTTTCAACAAAATTTTCAAAATTTCACTTAATACATTTTCTTCCACATTTCGGGCCGCAGAAGCCATATCCGTTTTCATTTCTTCGATAACTCCAATGGTTTTCCCAGAATCGTCCTTTGAAATATTCAAAAATATGCAAAATGACCTCAATTTTCAACCAATTTTCAACAAAATTTTCGAAATTTCACTTAATACATTTTCTTGCATATTTCGGGCCGCAGAGGCCATATCCGTTTTCATTTCTTCGATAACTGCAATGGTTTTCCAGAATCGTCCTTTGAATTATTCAAAAATATGCAAAATGACCTCAATTTTCAACCAATTTTCAACAAAATTTTCGAAATTTCACTTAATACATTTTCTTGCATATTTCGGGCCGCAGAAACCATATCCGTTTTCATTTCTTCGATAACTCCAATGGTTTTCCCAGAATCGTGCTTTGAAATGTTCAAAAATATGCAAAATGACCTCAAATTTCAACCAATTTTCAACAAAATTTTCGAAATTTCACTTAATACATTTTCTTGCACATTTCGGGCCGCAGAAGCCATATCCGTTTTCATTTCTTCGATAACTCCAATGGTTTTCCCAGAATCGTCCTTTGAAATATTCAAAAATATGCAAAAGGACCTCAATTTTCAACCAATTTTCAACAAAATTTTCGAAATTTCACTTAATACATTTTCTTGCACATTTCGGGCCGCAGAAGCCATATCCGTTTTCATTTCTTCGATAACTCCAATGGTTTTCCCAGAATCGTCCTTTGAAATATTCAAAAATATGCAAAATGACCTCAATTTTCAACCAATTTTCAACAAAATTTTCGAAATTTCACTTAATACATTTTCTTGCACATTTCGGGCCGCAGAAGCCATATCCGTTTTCATTTCTTCGATAACTCCAATGGTTTTCCCAGAATCGTCCTTTGAAATATTCAAAAATATGCAAAATGACCTCAATTTTCAACCAATTTTCAACAAAATTTTCGAAATTTCACTTAATACATTTTCTTGCATATTTCGGGCCGCAGAGGCCATATCCGTTTTCATTTCTTCGATAACTGCAATGGTTTTCCCAGAATCGTCCTTTGAAATATTCAAAAATATGCAAAATGACCTCAATTTTCAACCAATTTTCAACAAAATTTTCGAAATTTCACTTAATACATTTTCTTGCACATTTCGGGCCGCAGAAGCCATATCCGTTTTCATTTCTTCGATAACTCCAATGGTTCTCCCAGAATCGTCCTTTGAAATATTCAAAAATATGCAAAATGACCTCAATTTTCAACCAATTTTCAACTAAATTTTCGAAATTTCACTTAATACATTTTCTTGCATATTTCGGGCCGCAGAAACCATATCCGTTTTCATTTCTTCGATAACTCCAATGGTTTTCCCAGAATCGTGCTTTGAAATGTTCAAAAATATGCAAAATGACCTCAAATTTCAACCAATTTTCAACAAAATTTTCGAAATTTCACTTAATACATTTTCTTGCACATTTCGGGCCGCAGAAGCCATATCCGTTTTCATTTCTTCGATAACTCCAATGGTTTTCCCAGAATCGTCCTTTGAAATATTCAAAAATATGCAAAAGGACCTCAATTCTCAACCAATTTTCAACAAAATTTTCGAAATTTCACTTAATACATTTTCTTGCACATTTCGGGCCGCAGAAGCCATATCCGTTTTCATTTCTTCGATAAATCCAATGGTTTTCCCAGAATCGTCCTTTGAAATGTTCAAAAATTTGCAAAATGACCTCAATTTTCAACCAATTTTCAACAAAATTTTCGAAATTTCACTTAATACATTTTCTTGCACATTTCGGGCCGCAGAAGCCATATCCGTTTTCATTTCTTCGATAACTGCAATGGTTTTCCCAGAATCGTCCTTTGAAATATTCAAATAATGCAAAATGACCTCAATTTTCAACCAATTTTCAACAAAATTTTCGAAATTTCACTTAATACATTTTGTTGTAGATTTCGGGCCGCAGAAATCAAATCCGCTTTCACTTCTTCGATAACTACCTTGGTTTACCGAGAATCGTCCTTTGAAGTACATAGTCATAGTTACTCCCACCGAATAATCATAGTTACTCCCACCGAAGAATCATTGTTACTCCCCTCCAAAATTCTCTTTATCCTTTTTGCCCTTCTCTTCACTTTTCTTTCTTTTTCGTTCTTTTCCGTCCTTTTTCGTCCTTCTTCGTCCTTTTTCGCCGTTTTATGTCCTTTTTCGACTTTTTTCGTCCTCTTTCGTCCATCTTCGTCCTTTTTCGTTCTTAGTATCCTTTTTCGTCCTTTTTCGCCACAGTAGTCAAATCCGTTTTCATTTCTTCGATAACTTCAATGGTTTTCCCAGAATCGTCCTTTGAAATATTCAAAAATATGCAAAATGACCTCCATTTTCAACCAATTTTCAACAAAATTTTCGAAATTTCACTTAATACATTTTCTTGCATATTTCGGGCCGCAGAAGCCATATCCGTTTTCATTTCTTCGATAACTCCAATGGTTTTCCCAGAATCGTCCTTTGAAATGTTCAGAAATATGCAAAATGACCTCAATTTTCAACCAATTTTCAACATAATTTTCGAAATTTCACTTAATACATTTTCTTGCACATTTCGGGCCGCAGAAGCCATATCCCTTTTCATTTCTTGGATAACTCCAATGGTTTTCCCAGAATCGTCCTTTGAAATATTCAAAAATATGCAAAATGACCTCAATTTTCAACCAATTTTCAACAAAATTTTCGAAATTTCACTTAATACATTTTCTTGCACATTTCGGGCCGCAGAAGCCATATCCGTTTTCATTTCTTCGATAACTCCAATGGTTTTCACAGAATCGTGCTTTGAAATGTTCAAAAATATGCAAAATGACCTCAAATTTCAACCAATTTTCAACAAAATTTTCGAAATTTCACTTAATACATTTTCTTGCACATTTCGGGCCGCAGAAGCCATATCCGTTTTCATTTCTTCGATAACTCCAATGGTTTTCCCAGAATCGTCCTTTGAAATATTCAAAAATATGCAAAAGGACCTCAATTTTCAACCAATTTTCAACAAAATTTTCGAAATTTCACTTAATACATTTTCTTGCACATTTCGGGCCGCAGAAGCCATATCCGTTTTCATTTCTTCGATAACTCCAATGGTTTTCCCAGAATCGTCCTTTGAAATGTCCAAAAATATGTAAAATGACCTCAATTTTCAACCAATTTTCAACAAAATTTTCGAAATTTCACTTAATACATTTTCTTGCACATTTCGGGCCGCAGAAGCCATATCCGTTTTCATTTCTTCGATAACTGCAATGGTTTTCCCAGAATCGTCCTTTGAAATATTCAAAAATATGCAAAATGACCTCAATTTTCAACCAATTTTCAACAAAATTTTCGAAATTTCACTTAATACATTTTGTTGTAGATTTCGGGCCGCAGAAATCAAATCCGCTTTCACTTCTTCGATAACTACCTTGGTTTACCGAGAATCGTCCTTTGAAGTACATAGTCATAGTTACTCCCACCGAATAATCATAGTTACTCCCACCGAAGAATCATTGTTACTCCCCTCCAAAATTCTCTTTATCCTTTTTGCCCTTCTCTTCACTTTTCTTTCTTTTTCGTTCTTTTCCGTCCTTTTTCGTCCTTCTTCGTCCTTTTTCGCCGTTTTATGTCCTTTTTCGACTTTTTTCGTCCTCTTTCGTCCATCTTCGTCCTTTTTCGTTCTTAGTATCCTTTTTCGTCCTTTTTCGCCACAGTAGTCAAATCCGTTTTCATTTCTTCGATAACTTCAATGGTTTTCCCAGAATCGTCCTTTGAAATATTCAAAAATATGCAAAATGACCTCCATTTTCAACCAATTTTCAACAAAATGTTCGAAATTTCACTTAATACATTTTCTTGCACATTTCGGGCCGCAGAAGCCATATCCGTTTTCATTTCTTCGATAACTCCAATGGTTTTCCCAGAAACGTCCTTTGAAATGTTCAAAAATATGCAAAATGACCTCAATTTTCAACCAATTTTCAACAAAATTTTCGAAATTTCACTTAATACATTTTCTTGCACATTTCGGGCCGCAGAAGCCATATCCGTTTTCATTTCTTCGATAACTCCAATGGTTTTCCCAGAATCGTCCTTTGAAATGTTCAAAAATATGCAAAATGACCTCAATTTTCAACCAATTTTCAACAAAATTTTCGAAATTTCACTTAATACATTTTCTTGCACATTTCGGGCCGCAGAAGCCATATCCGTTTTCATTTCTTCGATAACTCCAATGGTTTTCCCAGAATCGTCCTTTGAAATGTTCAAAAATATGCAAAATGACCTCAATTTTCAACCAGTTTTCAACAAAATTTTCGAAATTTCACTTAATACATTTTCTTGCACATTTGGGGCCGCAGAAGCCATATCCGTTTTCATTTCTTCGATAACTCCAATGGTTTTCCCAGAATCATCCTTTGAAATGTTCAAAAATATGCAAAATGACCTCAATTTTCAACCAATTTTCAACAAAATTTTCGAAATTTCACTTAATACATTTTCTTGCACATTTCGGGCCGCAGAAGCCATATCCGTTTTCATTTCTTCGATAACTCCAATGGTTTTCCCAGAATCGTCCTTTGAAATGTTCAAAAATATGCAAAATGACCTCAATTTTCAACCAATTTTCAACAAAATTTTCGAAATTTCACTTAATACATTTTCTTGCACATTTCGGGCCGCAGAAGCCATATCCGTTTTCATTTCTTCGATAACTCCAATGGTTTTCCCAGAATCGTCCTTTGAAATGTTCAAAAATATGCAAAATGACCTCAATTTTCAACCAATTTTCAACAAAATTTTCGAAATTTCACTTAATACATTTTCTTGCACATTTCGGGCCGCAGAAGCCATATCCGTTTTCATTTCTTCGATAACTCCAATGGTTTTCCCAGAATCGTCCTTTGAAATGTTCAAAAATATGCAAAATGACCTCAATTTTCAACCAATTTTCAACAAAATTTTCGAAATTTCACTTAATACATTTTCTTGCACATTTCGGACCGCAGAAGCCATATCCGTTTTCATTTCTTCGATAACTCCAATGGTTTTCCCAGAATCGTCCTTTGAAATGTTCAAAAATGTGCAAAATGACCTCAATTTTCAACCAATTTTCAACAAAATTTTCGAAATTTCACTTAATACGTTTTCTTGCACATTTCGGGCCGCAGAAGCCATATCCGTTTTCATTTCTTCGATAACTCCAATGGTTTTCCCAGAATCGTCCTTTGAAATGTTCAAAAATATGCAAAATGACCTCAATTTTCAACCAATTTTCAACAAAATTTTCGAAATTTCACTTAATACATTTTCTTGCACATTTCGGGCCGCAGAAGCCATATCCGTTTTCATTTCTTCGATAACTCCAATGGTTTTCCCAGAATCGTCCTTTGAAATGTTCAAAAATATGCAAAATGACCTCAATTTTCAACCAATTTTCAACAAAATTTTCGAAATTTCACTTAATACATTTTCTTGCACATTTCGGGCCGCAGAAGCCATATCCGTTTTCATTTCTTCGATAACTCCAATGGTTTTCCCAGAATCGTCCTTTGGAATGTTCAAAAATATGCAAAATGACCTCAATTTTCAACCAATTTTCAACAAAATTTTCGAAATTTCACTTAATACATTTTCTTGCACATTTCGGGCCGCAGAAGCCATATCCGTTTTCATTTCTTCGATAACTCCCATGGTTTTCCCAGAATCGTCCTTTGAAATGTTCAAAAATATCCAAAATGACCTCAATTTTCAACCAATTTTCAACAAAATTTTCGAAATTTCACTTAATACATTTTCTTGCACATTTCGGGCCGCAGAAGCCATATCCGTTTTCATATCTTCGATAACTCCAATGGTTTTCCCAGAATCGTCCTTTGAAATGTTCAAAAATATGCAAAATGACCTCAATTTTCAACCAATTTTCAACAAAATTTTCGAAATTTCACTTAATACATTTTCTTGCACATTTCGGGCAGCAGAAGCCATATCCGTTTTCATTTCTTCGATAACTCCAATGGTTTTCCCAGAATCGTCCTTTGGAATGTTCAAAAATATGCAAAATTACCTCAATTTTCAACCAATTTTCAACAAAATTTTCGAAATTTCACTTAATACATTTTCTTGCACATTTCGGGCCGCAGAAGCCATATCCGTTTTCATTTCTTCGATAACTCCAATGGTTTTCCCAGAATCGTCCTTTGAAATGTTCAAAAATATGCAAAATGACCTCAATTTTCAACCAATTTTCAACAAAATTTTCGAAATTTCACTTAATACATTTTCTTGCACATTTCGGGCCGCAGAAGCCATATCCGTTTTCATTTCTTCGATAACTCCAATGGTTTTAACAGAATCGTCCTTTGAAATGTTCAAAAATATGCAAAATGACCTCAATTTTCAACCAATTTTCAACAAAATGTTCGAAATTTCACTTAATACATTTTCTTGCACATTTCGGGCCGCAGAAGCCATATCCGTTTTCATTTCTTCGATAACTCCAATGGTTTTCCCAGAAACGTCCTTTGAAATGTTCAAAAATATGCAAAATGACCTCAATTTTCAACCAATTTTCAACAAAATTTTCGAAATTTTACTTAATATCTTTTCTTGCACATTTCGGGCCGCAGAAGCCATATCCGTTTTCATTTCTTCGATAAATCCAATGGTTTTCCCAGAATCGTCCTTTGAAATGTTCAAAAATTTGCAAAATGACCTCAATTTTCAACCAATTTTCAACAAAATTTTCGAAATTTCACTTAATACATTTTCTTGCACATTTCGGGCCGCAGAAGCCATATCCGTTTTCATTTCTTCGATAACTGCAATGGTTTTCCCAGAATCGTCCTTTGAAATATTCAAAAATATGCAAAATGACCTCAATTTTCAACCAATTTTCAACAAAATTTTCGAAATTTCACTTAATACATTTTGTTGTAGATTTCGGGCCGCAGAAATCAAATCCGCTTTCACTTCTTCGATAACTACCTTGGTTTACCGAGAATCGTCCTTTGAAGTACATAGTCATAGTTACTCCCACCGAATAATCATAGTTACTCCCACCGAAGAATCATTGTTACTCCCCTCCAAAATTCTCTTTATCCTTTTTGCCCTTCTCTTCACTTTTCTTTCTTTTTCGTTCTTTTCCGTCCTTTTTCGTCCTTCTTCGTCCTTTTTCGCCGTTTTATGTCCTTTTTCGACTTTTTTCGTCCTCTTTCGTCCATCTTCGTCCTTTTTCGTTCTTAGTATCCTTTTTCGTTCTTTTTCGCAACAGTAGTCAAATCCGTGTTCATTTCTTCGATAACTTCAATGATTTTCCCAGAATCGTCCTTTGAAATATTCAAAAATATGCAAAATGACCTCCATTTTCAACCAATTTTCAACAAAATTTTCGAAATTTCACTTAATACATTTTCTTGCACATGTCGGACCGCAGAAGCCATATCCGTTTTCATTTCTTCGATAACTCCAATGGTTTTCCCAGAATCGTCCTTTGAAATGTTCAAAAATATGCAAAATGACCTCAATTTTCAACCAATTTTCAACAAAATTTTCGAAATTTTACTTAATACATTTTCTTGCACATTTCGGGCCGCAGAAGCCATATCCGTTTTCATTTCTTCGATAACTCCAATGGTTTTAACAGAATCGTCCTTTGAAATGTTCAAAAATATGCAAAATGACCTCAATTTTCAACCAATTTTCAACAAAATTTTCGAAATTTCACTTAATACATTTTCTTGCACATTTCGGGCAGCAGAAGCCATATCCGTTTTCATTTCTTCGATAACTCCAATGGTTTTCCCAGAATCGTCCTTTGGAATGTTCAAAAATATGCAAAATTACCTCAATTTTCAACCAATTTTCAACAAAATTTTCGAAATTTCACTTAATACATTTTCTTGCACATTTCGGGCCGCAGAAGCCATATCCGTTTTCATTTCTTCGATAACTCCAATGGTTTTCCCAGAATCGTCCTTTGAAATGTTCAAAAATATGCAAAATGACCTCAATTTTCAACCAATTTTCAACAAAATTTTCGAAATTTCACTTAATACATTTTCTTGCACATTTCGGGCCGCAGAAGCCATATCCGTTTTCATTTCTTCGATAACTCCAATGGTTTTCCCAGAATCGTCCTTTGAAATGTTCAAAAATATGCAAAATGACCTCAATTTTCAACCAATTTTCAACAAAATTTTCGAAATTTCACTTAATACATTTTCTTGCACATTTCGGGCCGCAGAAGCCATATCCGTTTTCATTTCTTCGATAACTCCAATGGTTTTCCCAGAATCGTCCTTTGAAATGTTCAAAAATATGCAAAATGACCTCAATTTTCAACCAATTTTCAACAAAATTTTCGAAATTTCACTTAATACATTTTCTTGCACATTTCGGGCCGCAGAAGCCATATCCGTTTTCATTTCTTCGATAACTCCAATGGTTTTCCCAGAATCGTCCTTTGAAATGTTCAAAAATATGCAAAATGACCTCAATTTTCAACCAATTTTCAACAAAATTTTCGAAATTTCACTTAATACATTTTCTTGCACATTTCGGGCCGCAGAAGCCATATCCGTTTTCATTTCTTCGATAACTCCAATGGTTTTCCCAGAATCGTCCTTTGAAATGTTCAAAAATATGCAAAATGACCTCAATTTTCAACCAATTTTCAACAAAATTTTCGAAATTTCACTTAATAAATTTTCTTGCACATTTCGGACCGCAGAAGCCATATCCGTTTTCATTTCTTCGATAACTCCAATGGTTTTCCCAGAATCGTCCTTTGAAATGTTCAAAAATATGCAAAATGACCTCAATTTTCAACCAATTTTCAACAAAATTTTCGAAATTTCACTTAATACATTTTCTTGCACATTTCGGGCCGCAGAAGCCATATCCGTTTTCATTTCTTCGATAACTCCAATGGTTTTCCCAGAATCGTCCTTTGAAATGTTCAAAAATATGCAAAATGACCTCAATTTGCAACCAATTTTCAACAAAATTTTCAAAATTTCACTTAATACATTTTCTTGCACATTTCGGGCCGCAGAAGCCATATCCGTTTTCATTTCTTCGATAACTCCAATGGTTTTCCCAGAATCGTCCTTTGAAATGTTCAAAAATATGCAAAATGACCTCAATTTTCAACCAATTTTCAACAAAATTTTCGAAATTTCACTTAATAAATTTTCTTGCACATTTCGGACCGCAGAAGCCAAATCCGTTTTCATTTCTTCGATAACTCCAATGGTTTTCCCAGAATCGTCCTTTGAAATGTTCAAAAATATGCAAAATGACCTCAATTTTCAACCAATTTTCAACAAAATTTTCGAAATTTCACTTAATACATTTTCTTGCACATTTCGGGCCGCAGAAGCCATATCCGTTTTCATTTCTTCGATAACTCCAATGGTTTTCCCAGAATCGTCCTTTGAAATGTTCAAAAATATGCAAAATGACCTCAATTTTCAACCAATTTTCAACAAAATTTTCGAAATTTCACTTAATACATTTTCTTGCACATTTCGGACCGCAGAAGCCATATCCGTTTTCATTTCTTCGATAACTCCAATGGTTTTCCCAGAATCGTCCTTTGAAATGTTCAAAAATATGCAAAATGACCTCAATTTTCAACCAATTTACAAAAAAATGTTCGAAATTTCACTTAATACATTTTCTTGCACATTTCGGGCCGCAGAAGCCATATCCGTTTTCATTTCTTCGATAACTCCAATGGTTTTCCCAGAATCGTCCTTTGAAATGTTAAAAAATATGCAAAATGACCTCAATTTTCAACCAATTTTTAACAAAATTTTCGAAATTTCACTTAATACATTTACTTGCACATTTCGGGCCGCAGAAGCCATATCCGTTTTCATTTCTTCGATAACTCCAATGGTTTTCCCAGAATCGTCCTTTGAAATGTTCAAAAATATGCAAAATGACCTCAATTTGCAACCAATTTTCAACAAAATGTTCAAAATTTCAAGTAATACATTTTCTTGCACATTTCGGGCCGCAGAAGCCATATCCGTTTTCATTTCTTCGATAACTCCAATGGTTTTCCCAGAATCGTCCTTTGAAATGTTCAAAAATATGCAAAATGACCTCAATTTTCAACCAATTTTCAACAAAATTTTCGAAATTTCACTTAATACATTTTCTTGCACATTTCGGGCCGCAGAAGCCATATCCGTTTTCATTTCTTCGATAACTCCAATGGTTTTCCCAGAATCGTCCTTTGAAATGTTCAAAAATATGCAAAATGACCTCAATTTTCAACCAATTTTCAACAAAATTTTCGAAATTTCACTTAATACATTTTCTTGCACATTTCGGGCAGCAGAAGCCATATCCGTTTTCATTTCTTCGATAACTCCAATGGTTTTCCCAGAATCGTCCTTTGAAATGTTCAAAAATATGCAAAATGACCTCAATTTTCAACCAATTTTCAACAAAATTTTCGAAATTTCACTTAATACATTTTCTTGCACATTTCGGGCCGCAGAAGCCATATCCGTTTTCATTTCTTCGATAACTCCAATGGTTTTCCAAGAATCGTCCTTTGAAATGTTCAAAAATATGCAAAATGACCTCAATTTTCAACCAATTTTCAACAAAATTTTCGAAATTTCACTTAATACATTTTCTTGCACATTTCGGGCCGCAGAAGCCATATCCGTTTTCATTTCTTCGATAACTCCAATGGTTTTCCAAGAATCGTCCTTTGAAATGTTCCAAAATATGCAAAATGACCTCAATTTTCAACCAATTTTCAACAAAATTTTCGAAATTTCACTTAATACATTTTCTTGCACATTTCGGGCCGCAGAAGCCATATCCGTTTTCATTTCTTCGATAACTCCAATGGTTTTCCCAGAATCGTCCTTTGAAATGTTCAAAAATATGCAAAATGACCTCAATTTTCAACCAATTTTCAACAAAATTTTCGAAATTTCACTTAATACATTTTCTTGCACATTTCGGGCCGCAGAAGCCATATCCGTTTTCATTTCTTCGATAACTCCAATGGTTTTCCCAGAATCGTCTTTTGAAATGTTCAAAAATATGCAAAATGACCTCAATTTTCAACCAATTTTCAACAAAATTTTCGAAATTTCACTTAATACATTTTCTTGCACATTTCGGGCCGCAGAAGCCATATCCGTTTTCATTTCTTCGATAACTCCAATGGTTTTCCCAGAATCGTCTTTGAAATGTTCAAAAATATGCAAAATGACCTCAATTTTCAACCAATTTTCAACAAAATTTTCGAAATTTCACTTAATACATTTTCTTGCACATTTCGGGCCGCAGAAGCCATATCCGTTTTCATTTCTTCGATAACTCCAATGGTTTTCCCAGAATCGTAGTTTGAAATGTTCAAAAATATGCAAAATGACCTCAATTTTCAACCAATTTTCAACAAAATTTTCGAAATTTCACTTAATACATTTTCTTGCACATTTCGGGCCGCAGAAGCCATATCCGTTTTCATTTCTTCGATAACTCCAATGGTTTTCCCAGAATCGTCCTTTGAAATGTTCAAAAATATGCAAAATGACCTCAATTTTCAACCAATTTTCAACAAAATTTTCCAAATTTCACTTAATATATTTTCTTGCACATTTCGGGCCGCAGAAGCCATATCCGTTTTCATTTCTTCGATAACTCCAATGGTTTTCCCAGAATCGTCCTTTGAAATGTTCAAAAATATGCAAAATGACCTCAATTTTCAACCAATTTTCAACAAAATTTTCGAAATTTCACTTAATACATTTTCTTGCACATTTCGGGACGCAGAAGCCATATCCGTTTTCATTTCTTCGATAACTCCAATGGTTTTCCCAGAATCGTCTTTTGAAATGTTCAAAAATATGCAAAATGACCTCAATTTTCAACCAATTTTCAACAAAATTTTCGAAATTTCACTTAATACATTTTCTTGCACATTTCGGGCCGCAGAAGCCATATCCGTTTTCATTTCTTCTATAACTCCAATGGTTTTCCCAGAATCGTCCTTTGAAATGTTCAAAAATATGCAAAATGACCTCAATTTTCTACCAATTTTCAACAAAATTTTCGAAATTTCGCTTAATACATTTTCTTGCACATTTCGGGCCGCAGAAGCCATATCCGTTTTCATTTCTTCGATAACTCCAATTGTTTTCCCAGAATCGTCCTTTGAAATGTTCAAAAATATGCAAAATGACCTCAATTTTCAACCAATTTTCAACAAAATTTTCGAAATTTTACTTAATACATTTTCTTGCACATTTCGGGCCGCAGAAGCCATATCCGTTTTCATTTCTTCGATAACTCCAATGGTTTTCCCAGAATCGTCCTTTGAAATGTTCAAAAATATGCAAAATGACCTCAATTTTCAACCAATTTTCAACAAAATTTGCGAAATTTCACTTAATATATTTTCTTGCACATTTCGGACCGCAGAAGCCATATCCGTTTTCATTTCTTCGATAACTCCAATGGTTTTCCCAGAATCGTCCTTTGAAATGTTCAGAAATATGCAAAATGACCTCAATTTTCAACCAATTTTCAACAAAATTTTCGAAATTTCACTTAATACATTTTCTTGCACATTTCGGGCCGCAGAAGCCATATCCGTTTTCATTTCTTCGATAACTCCAATGGTTTTCCGAGAATCGTCCTTTGAAATGTTCAAAAATATGCAAAATGACTTCAATTTTCAACCAATTTTCAACAAAATTTTCGAAATTTCATTTTCTTGCACATTTCGGGCGGCAGAAGCCATACCGTTTTCATTTCTTCGATAACTCCAATGGTTTTCCCAGAATCGTCCTTTGAAATGTTCAAAAATATGCAAAATGACCTCAATTTTCAACCAATTTTCAACAAAATTTTCGAAATTTCACTTAATACATTTTCTTGCACATTTCGGGCCGCAGAAGCCATATCCGTTTTCATTTCTTCGATAACTCCAATGGTTTTCCCAGAATCGTCCTTTGAAATGTTCAAAAATATGCAAAATGACCTCAATTTTCAACCAATTTTCAACAAAATTTTCGAAATTTCACTTAATACATTTTCTTGCACATTTCGGGCCGCAGAAGCATATCCGTTTTCATTTCTTCGATAACTCCAATGGTTTTCCCAGAATCGTCCTTTGAAATGTTCAAAAATATGCAAAATGACCTCAATTTTCAACAAAATTTTCGAAATTTCACTTAATACATTTTCTTGCACATTTCGGGCCGCAGAAGCCATATCCATTTTCATTTCTTCGATAACTCCAATGGTTTTCCAAGAATCGTCCTTTGAAATATTCAAAAATATGCAAAATGACCTCAATTTTCAACCAATTTTCAACAAAATTTTCGAAATTTCACTTAATACATTTTCTTACACATTTCGGGCCGCAGAAGCCATATCCGTTTTCATTTCTTCGATAACTCCAATGGTTTTCCCAGAATCGTCCTTTGAAATGTTCAAAACTATGCAAAATGACCTCAATTTTCAACCAATTTTCAACAAAATTTTCGAAATTTCACTTAATACATTTTCTTGCACATTTCGGGCCGCAGAAGCCATATCCGTTTTCATTTCTTCGATAACTCCAATGGTTTTCCCAGAATCGTCCTTTGAAATGTTCAAAAATATGCAAAATGACCTCAATTTTCAACCAATTTTCAACAAAATTTTCGAAATTTCACTTAATACATTTTCTTGCACATTTCGGGCCGCAGAAGCCATATCCGTTTTCATTTCTTCGATAACTCCGATGGTTTTCCCAGAATCGTCCTTTGAAATATTCAAAAAAATGCAAAATGACCTCAATTTTCAACCAATTTTCAACAAAATTTTCGAAATTTCACTTAATACTTTTTCTTGCACATTTCGGGCCGCAGAAGCCATATCCGTTTTCATTTCTTCGATAACTCCAATGGTTTTCCCAGAATCGTCCTTTGAAATATTCAAAAATATGCAAAATGACCTCAATTTTCAACCAATTTTTAACAAAATTTTCTAAATTTCACTTAATACATTTTCTTGGATATTTCGGGCCGCAGAAGCCATATCTGTTTTCATTTCTTCGATAACTCCAATGGTTTTCCCAGAATCGTCCTTTGAAATGTTCAAAAATATGCAAAATGACCTCAATCTTCAACCAATTTTCAACAAAATTTTCGAAATTTCACTTAATACATTTTCTTACATATTTCGGGCCGCAGAAGCCATATCCGTTTTCATTTCTTCGATAACTCCAATGGTTTTCCCAGAATCGTCCTTTGAAATGTTCAAAAATATGCAAAATGACCTCAATTTTCAACCAATTTTCAACAAAATTTTCGAAATTTCACTGAATACATTTTCTTGCACATTTCGGGCCGCAGAAGCCATATCCGTTTTCATTTCTTCGATAACTCCAATGGTTTTCCCAGAATCGTCCTTTGAAATGTTCAAAAATATGCAAAATGACCTCAATTTTCAACCATTTTTCAACAAAAATTTCGAAATTTCACTTAATACATTTTCTTGCATCTTTCGGGCCGCAGAAGGCATATCCGTTTTCATTTCTTCGATAACTCCAATGGTTTTCCCAGAATCGTCCTTTGAAATGTTCAAAAATATGCAAAATGACCTCAATTTTCAACCAATTTTCAACAAAATTTTCGAAATTTCACTTAATACATTTTCTTGCACATTTCGGGCCGCAGAAGCCATATCCGTTTTCATTTCTTCGATAACTCCAATGGTTTTCCCAGAATCGTCCTTTGAAATGTTCAAAAATATGCAAAATGACATCAATTTTCAACCAATTTTCAACAAAATTTTCGAAATTTCACTTAATACATTTTCTTGCACATTTCGGGCCGCAGAAGCCATATCCGTTTTCATTTCTTCGATAACTCCAATGGTTTTCCCAGAATCGTCCTTTGAAATATTCAAAAATATGCAAAATGACCTCAATTTTCAACCAATTTTCAACAAAATTTTCGAAATTTCACTTAATACATTTTCTTGCACATTTCGGGCCGCAGAAGCCATATCCGTTTTCATTTCTTCGATAACTCCAATGGTTTTCCCAGAATCGTCCTTTGAAATGTTCAAAAATATGCAAAATGACCTCAATTTTCAACCAATTTTCAACAAAATTTTCGAAATTTCACTTAATACATTTTCTTGCACATTTCTGGCCGCAGAAGCCATATCCGTTTTCATTTCTTCGATAACTCCAATGGTTTTCCCAGAATCGTCCTTTGAAATGTTCAAAAATATGCAAAATGACCTCAATTTTCAACCAATTTTCAACAAAATTTTCGAAATTTCACTTAATACATTTTCTTGCACATTTCGGGCCGCAGAAGCCATATCCGTTTTCATTTCTTGGATAACTCCAATGGTTTTCCCAGAATCGTCCTTTGAAATGTTCAAAAATATGCAAAATGACCTCAATTTTCAACCAATTTTCAATAAAATTTTCGAAATTTCACTTAATACATTTTCTTGCACATTTCGGGCCGCAGAAGCCATATCCGTTTTCATTTCTTCGATAACTCCAATGGTTTTCCCAGAATCGTCCTTTGAAATGTTCAAAAATATGCAAAATGACCTCAATTTTCAACAAAATTTTCGAAATTTCACTTAATACATTTTCTTGCACATTTCGGGCCGCAGAAGCCATATCCGTTTTCATTTCTTCGATAACTCCAATGGTTTTCCAAGAATCGTCCTTTGAAATATTCAAAAATATGCAAAATGACCTCAATTTTCAACCAATTTTCAACAAAATTTTCGAAATTTCACTTAATAAATTTTCTTACACATTTCGGGCCGCAGAAGCCATATCCGTTTTCATTTCTTCGATAACTCCAATGGTTTTCCCAGAATCGTCCTTTGAAATGTTCAAAACTATGCAAAATGACCTCAATTTTCAACCAATTTTCAACAAAATTTTCGAAATTTCACTTAATACATTTTCTTGCACATTTCGGGCCGCAGAAGCCATATCCGTTTTCATTTCTTCGATAACTCCAATGGTTTTCCCAGAATCGTCCTTTGAAATGTTCAAAAATATGCAAAATGACCTCAATTTTCAACCAATTTTCAACAAAATTTTCGAAATTTCACTTAATACATTTTCTTGCACATTTCGGGCCGCAGAAGCCATATCCGTTTTCATTTCTTCGATAACTCCAATGGTTTTCCCAGAATCGTCCTTTGAAATATTCAAAAAAATGCAAAATGACCTCAATGTTCAACCAATTTTCAACAAAATTTTCGAAATTTCACTTAATACTTTTTCTTGCACATTTCGGGCCGCAGAAGCCATATCCGTTTTCATTTCTTCGATAACTCCAATGGTTTTCCCAGAATCGTCCTTTGAAATGTTCAAAAATATGCAAAATGACCTCAATTTTCAACCAATTTTCAACAAAATTTTCGAAATTTCACTTAATACATTTTCTTGCACATTTCGGGCCGCAGAAGCCATATCCGTTTTCATTTCTTGGATAACTCCAATGGTTTTCCCAGAATCGTCCTTTGAAATGTTCAAAAATATGCAAAATGACCTCAATTTTCAACCAATTTTCAATAAAATTTTCGAAATTTCACTTAATACATTTTCTTGCACATTTCGGGCCGCAGAAGCCATATCCGTTTTCATTTCTTCGATAACTCCAATGGTTTTCCCAGAATCGTCCTTTGAAATGTTCAAAAATATGCAAAATGACCTCAATTTTCAACAAAATTTTCGAAATTTCACTTAATACATTTTCTTGCACATTTCGGGCCGCAGAAGCCATATCCGTTTTCATTTCTTCGATAACTCCAATGGTTTTCCAAGAATCGTCCTTTGAAATATTCAAAAATATGCAAAATGACCTCAATTTTCAACCAATTTTCAACAAAATTTTCGAAATTTCACTTAATACATTTTCTTACACATTTCGGGCCGCAGAAGCCATATCCGTTTTCATTTCTTCGATAACTCCAATGGTTTTCCCAGAATCGTCCTTTGAAATGTTCAAAACTATGCAAAATGACCTCAATTTTCAACCAATTTTCAACAAAATTTTCGAAATTTCACTTAATACATTTTCTTGCACATTTCGGGCCGCAGAAGCCATATCCGTTTTCATTTCTTCGATAACTCCAATGGTTTTCCCAGAATCGTCCTTTGAAATATTCAAAAATATGCAAAATGACCTCAATTTTCAACCAATTTTCAACAAAATTTTCGAAATTTCACTTAATACATTTTTTTGCACATTTCGGGCCGCAGAAGCCATATCCGTTTTCATTTCTTCGATAACTCCAATGGTTTTCCCAGAATCGTCCTTTGAAATGTTCAAAAATATGCAAAATGACCTCAATTTTCAACCAATTTTCAACAAAATTTTCGAAATTTCACTTAATACATTTTCTTGCACATTTCGGGCCGCAGAAGCCATATCCGTTTTCATTTCTTCGATAACTCCAATGGTTTTCCCAGAATCGTCCTTTGAAATATTCAAAAAAATGCAAAATGACCTCAATGTTCAACCAATTTTCAACAAAATTTTCGAAATTTCACTTAATACTTTTTCTTGCACATTTCGGGCCGCAGAAGCCATATCCGTTTTCATTTCTTCGATAACTCCAATGGTTTTCCCAGAATCGTCCTTTGAAATGTTCAAAAATATGCAAAATGACCTCAATTTTCAACCAATTTTCAACAAAATTTTCGAAATTTCACTTAATACATTTTCTTGCACATTTCGGGCCGCAGAAGCCATATCCGTTTTCATTTCTTGGATAACTCCAATGGTTTTCCCAGAATCGTCCTTTGAAATGTTCAAAAATATGCAAAATGACCTCAATTTTCAACCAATTTTCAATAAAATTTTCGAAATTTCACTTAATACATTTTCTTGCACATTTCGGGCCGCAGAAGCCATATCCGTTTTCATTTCTTCGATAACTCCAATGGTTTTCCCAGAATCGTCCTTTGAAATGTTCAAAAATATGCAAAATGACCTCAATTTTCAACAAAATTTTCGAAATTTCACTTAATACATTTTCTTGCACATTTCGGGCCGCAGAAGCCATATCCGTTTTCATTTCTTCGATAACTCCAATGGTTTTCCAAGAATCGTCCTTTGAAATATTCAAAAATATGCAAAATGACCTCAATTTTCAACCAATTTTCAACAAAATTTTCGAAATTTCACTTAATACATTTTCTTACACATTTCGGGCCGCAGAAGCCATATCCGTTTTCATTTCTTCGATAACTCCAATGGTTTTCCCAGAATCGTCCTTTGAAATGTTCAAAACTATGCAAAATGACCTCAATTTTCAACCAATTTTCAACAAAATTTTCGAAATTTCACTTAATACATTTTCTTGCACATTTCGGGCCGCAGAAGCCATATCCGTTTTCATTTCTTCGATAACTCCAATGGTTTTCCCAGAATCGTCCTTTGAAATATTCAAAAATATGCAAAATGACCTCAATTTTCAACCAATTTTCAACAAAATTTTCGAAATTTCACTTAATACATTTTTTTGCACATTTCGGGCCGCAGAAGCCATATCCGTTTTCATTTCTTCGATAACTCCAATGGTTTTCCCAGAATCGTCCTTTGAAATGTTCAAAAATATGCAAAATGACCTCAATTTTCAACCAATTTTCAACAAAATTTTCGAAATTTCACTTAATACATTTTCTTGCACATTTCGGGCCGCAGAAGCCATATCCGTTTTCATTTCTTCGATAACTCCGATGGTTTTCCCAGAATCGTCCTTTGAAATATTCAAAAAAATGCAAAATGACCTCAATTTTCAACCAATTTTCAACAAAATTTTCGAAATTTCACTTAATACTTTTTCTTGCACATTTCGGGCCGCAGAAGCCATATCCGTTTTCATTTCTTCGATAACTCCAATGGTTTTCCCAGAATCGTCCTTTGAAATATTCAAAAATATGCAAAATGACCTCAATTTTCAACCAATTTTTAACAAAATTTTCTAAATTTCACTTAATACATTTTCTTGCATATTTCGGGCCGCAGAAGCCATATCTGTTTTCATTTCTTCGATAACTCCAATGGTTTTCCCAGAATCGTCCTTTGAAATGTTCAAAAATATGCAAAATGACCTCAATCTTCAACCAATTTTCAACAAAATTTTCGAAATTTCACTTAATACATTTTCTTACATATTTCGGGCCGCAGAAGCCATATCCGTTTTCATTTCTTCGATAACTCCAATGGTTTTCCCAGAATCGTCCTTTGAAATGTTCAAAAATATGCAAAATGACCTCAATTTTCAACCAATTTTCAACAAAATTTTCGAAATTTCACTTAATACATTTTCTTGCACATTTCGGGCCGCAGAAGCCATATCCGTTTTCATTTCTTCGATAACTCCAATGGTTTTCCCAGAATCGTCCTTTGAAATGTTCAAAAATATGCAAAATGACCTCAATTTTCAACCATTTTTCAACAAAATTTTCGAAATTTCACTTAATACATTTTCTTGCATATTTCGGGCCGCAGAAGGCATATCCGTTTTCATTTCTTCGATAACTCCAATGGTTTTCCCAGAATCGTCCTTTGAAATGTTCAAAAATATGCAAAATGACCTCAATTTTCAACAAAATTTTCGAAATTTCACTTAATACATTTTCTTGCACATTTCGGGCCGCAGAAGCCATATCCGTTTTCATTTCTTCGATAACTCCAATGGTTTTCCCAGAATCGTCCTTTGAAATATTCAAAAATATGCAAAATGACCTCAATTTTCAACCAATTTTCAACAAAATTTTCGAAATTTCACTTAATACATTTTCTTGCACATTTCGGGCCGCAGAAGCCATATCCGTTTTCATTTCTTCGATAACTCCAATGGTTTTCCCAGAATCGTCCTTTGAAATGTTCAAAAATATGCAAAATGACCTCAATTTTCAACCAATTTTCAACAAAATTTTCGAAATTTCACTTAATACATTTTCTTGCATATTTCGGGCCGCAGAAGGCATATCCGTTTTCATTTCTTCGATAACTCCAATGGTTTTCCCAGAATCGTCCTTTGAAATGTTCAAAAATATGCAAAATGACCTCAATTTTCAACCAATTTTCAACAAAATTTTCGAAATTTCACTTAATACATTTTCTTGCACATTTCGGGCCGCAGAAGCCATATCCGTTTTCATTTCTTGGATAACTCCAATGGTTTTCCCAGAATCGTCCTTTGAAATGTTCAAAACTATGCAAAATGACCTCAATTTTCAACCAATTTTCAACAAAATTTTCGAAATTTCACTTAATACATTTTCTTGCACATTTCGGGCCGCAGAAGCCATATCCGTTTTCATTTCTTCGATAACTCCAATGGTTTTCCCAGAATCGTCCTTTGAAATGTTCAAAAATATGCAAAATGACCTCAATTTTCAACAAAATTTTCGAAATTTCACTTAATACATTTTCTTGCACATTTCGGGCCGCAGAAGCCATATCCGTTTTCATTTCTTCGATAACTCCAATGGTTTTCCCAGAATCGTCCTTTGAAATATTCAAAAATATGCAAAATGACCTCAATTTTCAACCAATTTTCAACAAAATTTTCGAAATTTCACTTAATACATTTTCTTGCACATTTCGGGCCGCAGAAGCCATATCCGTTTTCATTTCTTCGATAACTCCAATGGTTTTCCCAGAATCGTCCTTTGAAATGTTCAAAAATATGCAAAATGACCTCAATTTTCAACCAATTTTCAACAAAATTTTCGAAATTTCACTTAATACATTTTCTTGCACATTTCTGGCCGCAGAAGCCATATCCGTTTTCATTTCTTCGATAACTCCAATGGTTTTCCCAGAATCGTCCTTTGAAATGTTCAAAAATATGCAAAATGACCTCAATTTTCAACCAATTTTCAACAAAATTTTCGAAATTTCACTTAATACATTTTCTTGCACATTTCGGGCCGCAGAAGCCATATCCGTTTTCATTTCTTGGATAACTCCAATGGTTTTCCCAGAATCGTCCTTTGAAATGTTCAAAAATATGCAAAATGACCTCAATTTTCAACCAATTTTCAATAAAATTTTCGAAATTTCACTTAATACATTTTCTTGCACATTTCGGGCCGCAGAAGCCATATCCGTTTTCATTTCTTCGATAACTCCAATGGTTTTCCCAGAATCGTCCTTTGAAATGTTCAAAAATATGCAAAATGACCTCAATTTTCAACAAAATTTTCGAAATTTCACTTAATACATTTTCTTGCACATTTCGGGCCGCAGAAGCCATATCCGTTTTCATTTCTTCGATAACTCCAATGGTTTTCCAAGAATCGTCCTTTGAAATATTCAAAAATATGCAAAATGACCTCAATTTTCAACCAATTTTCAACAAAATTTTCGAAATTTCACTTAATACATTTTCTTACACATTTCGGGCCGCAGAAGCCATATCCGTTTTCATTTCTTCGATAACTCCAATGGTTTTCCCAGAATCGTCCTTTGAAATGTTCAAAACTATGCAAAATGACCTCAATTTTCAACCAATTTTCAACAAAATTTTCGAAATTTCACTTAATACATTTTCTTGCACATTTCGGGCCGCAGAAGCCATATCCGTTTTCATTTCTTCGATAACTCCAATGGTTTTCCCAGAATCGTCCTTTGAAATATTCAAAAATATGCAAAATGACCTCAATTTTCAACCAATTTTCAACAAAATTTTCGAAATTTCACTTAATACATTTTTTTGCACATTTCGGGCCGCAGAAGCCATATCCGTTTTCATTTCTTCGATAACTCCAATGGTTTTCCCAGAATCGTCCTTTGAAATGTTCAAAAATATGCAAAATGACCTCAATTTTCAACCATTTTTCAACAAAATTTTCGAAATTTCACTTAATATATTTTCTTGCATATTTCGGGCCGCAGAAGGCATATCCGTTTTCATTTCTTCGATAACTCCAATGGTTTTCCCAGAATCGTCCTTTGAAATGTTCAAAAATATGCAAAATGACCTCAATTTTCAACCAATTTTCAACAAAATTTTCGAAATTTCACTTAATACATTTTCTTGCACATTTCGGGCCGCAGAAGCCATATCCGTTTTCATTTCTTCGATAACTCCAATGGTTTTCCCAGAATCGTCCTTTGAAATGTTCAAAAATATGCAAAATGACCTCAATTTTCAACCAATTTTCAACAAAATTTTCGGAATTTCACTTAATACATTTTCTTGCACATTTCGGGCCGCAGAAGCCATATCCGTTTTCATTTCTTCGATAACTCCAATGGTTTTCCCAGAATCGTCCTTTGAAATGTTCAAAAATATGCAAAATGACCTCAATTTTCAACCAATTTTCAACAAAATTTTCGAAATTTCACTTAATACATTTTCTTGCACATTTCGGGCCGCAGAAGCCATATCCGTTTTCATTTCTTCGATAACTCCAATGGTTTTCCCAGAATCGTCCTTTGAAATGTTCAAAAATATGCAAAATGACCTCAATTTTCAACCATTTTTCAACAAAATTTTCGAATACTTAATACATTTTCTTGCATATTTCGGGCCGCAGAAGGCATATCCGTTTTCATTTCTTCGATAACTCCAATGGTTTTCCCAGAATCGTCCTTTGAAATGTTCAAAAATATGCAAAATGACCTCAATTTTCAACCAATTTTCAACAAAATTTTCGAAATTTCACTTAACATCATTTTCTTGCACATTTCGGGCCGCAGAAGCCATATCCGTTTTCATTTCTTCGATAACTCCAATGGTTTTCCCAGAATCGTCCTTTGAAATGTTCAAAAATATGCAAAATGACCTCAATTTTCAACCAATTTTCAACAAAATTTTCGAAATTTCACTTAATACATTTTCTTGCACATTTCGGGCCGCAGAAGCCATATCCGTTTTCATTTCTTCGATAACTCCAATGGTTTTCCCAGAATCGTCCTTTGAAATGTTCAAAAATATGCAAAATGACCTCAATTTTCAACCAATTTTCAACAAAATTTTCGAAATTTCACTTAATACATTTTCTTGCACATTTCGGGCCGCAGAAGCCATATCCGTTTTCATTTCTTCGATAACTCAAATGGTTTTCCCAGAATCGTCCTTTGAAATATTCAAAAATATGCAAAATGACCTCAATTTTCAACCAATTTTCAACAAAATTTTCGAAATTTCACTTAATACATTTTCTTGCACATTTCGGGCCGCAGAAGCCATATCCGTTTTCATTTCTTGGATAACTCCAATGGTTTTCCCAGAATCGTCCTTTGAAATGTTCAAAAATATGCAAAATGACCTCAATTTTCAACCAATTTTCAACAAAATTTTCGAAATTTCACTTAATACATTTTCTTGCACATTTCGGGCCGCAGAAGCCATATCCGTTTTCATTTCTTCGATAACTCCAATGGTTTTCCCAGAATCGTCCTTTGAAATGTTCAAAAATATGCAAAATGACCTCAATTTTCACCCAATTTTCAACAAAATTTTCGAAATTTCACTTAATACATTTTCTTGCACATTTCGGGCCGCAGAAGCCATATCCGTTTTCATTTCTTCGATAACTCCAATGGTTTTCCCAGAATCGTCCTTTGAAATGTTCAAAAATATGCAAAATGACCTCAATTTTCAACCAATTTTCAACAAAATTTTCGAAATTTCACTTAATACATTTTCTTGCACATTTCGGGCCGCAGAAGCCATATCCGTTTTCATTTCTTCGATAACTCCAATGGTTTTCCCAGAATCGTCCTTTGAAATATTGAAAAATATGCAAAATGACCTCAATTTTCAACCAATTTTCAACAAAATTTTCGAAATTTCACTTAATACATTTTCTTGCACATTTCGGGTCGCAGAAGCCATATCCGTTTTCATTTCTTCGATAACTCCAATGGTTTTTCCAGAATCGTAATTTGAAATGTTCAAAAATATGCAAAATTACCTCAATTTTCAACCAATTTTCAACAAAATTTTCGAAATTTCACTTAGTACATTTTCTTGCACATTTCGGGCCGCAGAAGCCATATCCGTTTTCATTTCTTCGATAACTCCAATGGTTTTCCCAGAATCGTCCTTTGAAATGTTCAAAAATATGCAAAATGACCTCAATTTTCAACCAATTTTCAACAAAATTTTCGAAATTTCACTTAATACATTTTCTTGCACATTTCGGGCCGCAGAAGCCATATCCGTTTTCATTTCTTCGATAACTCCAATGGTTTTCCCAGAATCGTCCTTTGAAATGTTCAAAAATATGCAAAATGACCTCAATTTTCAACCAATTTTCAACAAAATTTTCAAAATTTCACTTAATACATTTTCTTGCACATTTCGGGCCGCAGAAGCCATATCCGTTTTCATTTCTTCGATAACTCCGATGGTTTTCCCAGAATCGTCCTTTGAAATATTCAAAAAAATGCAAAATGACCTCAATTTTCAACCAATTTTCAACAAAATTTTCGAAATTTCACTTAATACTTTTTCTTGTACATTTCGGGCCGCGGAAGCCATATCCGTTTTCATTTCTTCGATAACTCCAATGGTTTTCCCAGAATCGTCCTTTGAAATGTTCAAAAATATGCAAAATGACCTCAATTTTCAACAAAATTTTCGAAATTTCACTTAATACATTTTCTTGCACATTTCGGGCCGCAGAAGCCATATCCGTTTTCATTTCTTCGATAACTCCAATGGTTTTCCCAGAATCGTCCTTTGAAATATTCAAAAATATGCAAAATGACCTCAATTTTCAACCAATTTTCAACATAATTTTTGAAATTTCACTTAATAGATTTTCTTGCACATTTCGGGCCGCAAAAGCCATATCCGTTTTCATTTCTTAGATTACTCCAATGGTTTTCCCAGAATCGTCCTTTGAAATGTTCAAAAATATGCAAAATGACCTCAATTTTCACCCAATTTTCAACAAAATTTTCGAAATTTCACTTAATACATTTTCTTGCACATTTCGGGCCGCAGAAGCCATATCCGTTTTCATTTCTTCGATAACTCCAATGGTTTTCCCAGAATCGTCCTTTGAAATGTTCAAAAATATGCAAAATGACCTCAATTTTCAACCAATTTTCAACAAAATTTTCGAAATTTCACTTAATACATTTTCTTGCACATTTCGGGCCGCAGAAGCCATATCCGTTTTCATTTCTTCGATAACTCCAATGGTTTTCCCAGAATAGTCCTTTGAAATGTTCAAAAATATGCAAAATGACCTCAATTTTCAACCAATTTTCAACAAAATTTTCGAAATTTTACTTAATACATTTTCTTGCACATTTCGGGCCGCAGAAGCCATATCCGTTTTCATGAGGTCATTTTGCATATTTTTGAACATTTCAAAGGACGATTCTGAGAAAACCATTGGAGTTATCGAAGAAATGAAAACGGATATGGCTTCTGCAGCCCGAAATGTGCAAGAAAATGTATTAAGTGAAATTTCGAAAATTTTGTTGAAAATTGGTTGAAAATTGAGGTCATTTTGCATATTTTTGAACATTTCAAAGGACGATTCTGGGAAAACCATTGGAGTTATCGAACAAATGAAAACGGATATGGCTTCTGCGGCCCGAAATGTGCAAGAAAATGTATTAAGTGAAATTTCGAAAATTTTGTTGAAAATTGGTTGAAAATTGAGGTCATTTTGCATATTTTTGAACATTTCAAAGGACCATTCTTAGAAAACCATTGGAGTTATAGAAGAAATGAAAACGGATATGGCTTCTGCGGCCCGAAATGAGCAAGAAAATGTATTAAGTGAAATTTCGAAAATTTTGTTGAAAATTGGTTGAAAATTGAGGTCATTTTGCATATTTTTGAACATTTCAAAGGACGATTCTGGGAAAACCATTGGAGTTATCGAAGAAATGAAAACGGATATGGCTTCTGCGGCTCGAAATGTGCAAGAAAATGTATCAAGTGTAATTTCGAAAATTTTGTTGAAAATTGGTTGAAAATTGAGGTCATTTTGCATATTTTTGAACATTTCAAAGGACGATTCTGGGAAAACCATTGGAGTTATCGAAGAAATGAAAACGGATATGACTTCTGCGGCCCGAAATGTGCAAGAAAATGTATTTAGTGATTCGAAAATTTTGTTGAAAATTGGTGGAAAATTGAGGTCATTTTGCACATTTTTGAACATTTCAAAGGACGATTCTGGGAAAACCATTGGAGTTATCGAAGAAATGAAAACGGATATGGCTTCTGCGGCCCGAAATGTGCAAGAAAATGTATTAAGTGAAATTTCGAAAATTTTGTTGAAAATTGGTTGAAAATTGAGGTCATTTTGCATATTTTTGAACATTTCAAAGGACGATTCTGGGAAAACCATTGGAGTTATCGAAGAAATGAAAACGGATATGGCTTCTGCGGCCCGAAATGTGCAAGAAAATGTATTAAGTGAAATTTCGAAAATTTTGTTGAAAATTGGTTGAAAATTGAGGTCATTTTGCATATTTTTGAACATTTCAAAGGACGATTCTGGGAAAACCATTGGAGTTATCGAAGAAATGAAAACGGATATGGCTTCTGCGGCTCGAAATGTGCAAGAAAATGTATTAAGTGAAATTTCGAAAATTTTGTTGAAAATTGGTTGAAAATTGAGGTCATTTTGCATATTTTTGAACATTTCAAAGGACGATTCTGGGAAAACCATTGGAGTTATCGAAGAAATGAAAACGGATATGGCTTCTGCGGCCCGAAATGTGCAAGAAAATGTATTAAGTGAAATTTCGAAAATTTGGTTGAAAATTGGTTGAAAATTGAGGTCATTTTGCATATTTTTGAACATTTCAAAGGACGATTCTGGGAAAACCATTGGAGTTATCGAAGAAATGAAAACGGATATGGCTTCTGCGGCCCGAAATGTGCAAGAAAATGTATTAAGTGAAATTTCGAAAATTTTGTTGAAAATTGGTTGAAAATTGAGGTCATTTTGCATATTTTTGAACATTTCAAAGGACGATTCTGGGAAAACCATTGAAGTTATCGAAGAAATGAAAACGGATATGGCTTCTGCGGCCCGAAATGTGCAAGAAAATGTATTAAGTGAAATTTCGAAAATTTTGTTGAAAATTGGTTGAAAATTGAGGTCATTTTGCATATTTTTGAACATTTCAAAGCACGATTCTGGGAAAACCATTGGAGTTATCGAAGAAATGAAAACGGATATGGCTTCTGCGGCCCGAAATGTGCAAGAAAATGTATTAAGTGAAATTTCGAAAATTTTGTTGAAAATTGGTTGAAAATTGAGGTCATTTTGCATATTTTTGAACATTTCAAAGGACGATTCTGGGAAAACCATTGGAGTTATCGAAGAAATGAAAACGGATATGGCTTCTGCGGCCCGAAATGTGCAAGAAAATGTATTAAGTGAAATTTCGAAAATTTTGTTGAAAATTGGTTGAAAATTGAGGTCATTTTGCATATTTTTGAACATTTCAAAGGACGATTCTGAGAAAACCATTGGAGTTATCGAAGAAATGAAAACGGATATGGCTTCTGCGGCCCGAAATGTGCAAGAAAATGTATGAAGTGAAATTTCGAAAATTTTGTTGAAAATTGGTTGAAAATTGAGGTCATTTTGCATATTTTTGAACATTTCAAAGGACGATTCTGGGAAAACCATTGGAGTTATCGAAGAAATGAAAACGGATATGGCTTCTGCGGCTCGAAATGTGCAAGAAAATGTATCAAGTGAAATTTCGAAAATTTTGTTGAAAATTGGTTGAAAATTGAGGTCATTTTGCATATTTTTGAACATTTCAAAGGACGATTCTGGGAAAACCATTGGAGTTATCGAAGAAATGAAAACGGATATGGCTTCTGCGGCCCGAAATGTGCAAGAAAATGTATTAAGTGATTCGAAAATTTTGTTGAAAATTGGTGGAAAATTGAGGTCATTTTGCACATTTTTGAACATTTCAAAGGACGATTCTGGGAAAACCATTGGAGTTATTGAAGAAATGAAAACGGATATGGCTTCTGCGGCCCGAAATGTGCAAGAAAATGTATTAAGTGAAATTTCGAAAATTTTGTTGAAAATTGGTTGAAAATTGAGGTCATTTTGCATATTTTTGAACATTTCAAAGGACGATTCTGGGAAAACCATTGGAGTTATCGAAGAAATGAAAACGGATATGGCTTCTGCGTCCCGAAATGTGGAAGAAAATGTATTAAGTGAAATTTCGAAAATTTTGTTGAAAACTGGTTGAAAATTGAGGTCATTTTGCATATTTTTGAACATTTCAAAGGACGATTCTGGGAAAACCATTGGAGTTATCGAGGAAATGAAAACGGATATGACTTCTGCGGCCGGAAATGTGCAAGAAAATGTATTAAGTGAAATTTCAAAAATTTTGGTGAAAATTGGTTGAAAATTGAGGTCATTTTGCATATTTTTGAACATTTCAAAGGACGATTCTGGTAAAACCATTGGAGTTATCGAAGAAATGAAAACGGATATGGCTTCTGCGGCCCGAAATGTGCAAGAAAATATATTAAGTGAAATTTCGAAAATTTTGATGAAAATTGGTTGAAAATTGAGGTCATTTTGCATATTTTTGAACATTTCAAAGGACGATTCTGGGAAAACCATTGGAGTTATCGAAGAAATGAAAACGGATATGGCTTCTGCGGCCCGAAATGTGCAAGAAAATGTATTAAGTGAAATTTCGAAAATTTTGTTGAAAATTGGTTGAAAATTGAGGTCATTTTGCATATTTTTGAACATTTCAAAGGACGATTCTGGGAAAACCATTGGAGTTATCGAAGAAATGAAAACGGATATGGCTTCTGCGGCCCGAAATGTGCAAGAAAATGTATTAAGTGAAATTTCGAAAATTTTGTTGAAAATTGGTTGAAAATTGAGGTCATATTGCATATTTTTGAACATTTCAAAGGACGATTCTGGGAAAACCATTGGAGTTATCGAAGAAATGAAAACGGATGTGGCTTCTGCGGCCCGAAATGTGCAAGAAAATGTATTAAGTAAAATTTCGAAAATTTTGTTGAAAATTGGTTGAAAATTGAGGTCATTTTGCATATTTTTGGACATTTCAAAGGACGATTCTGGGAAAACCATTGGAGTTATCGAAGAAATGAAAACGGATATGGCTTCTGCGTCCCGAAATGTGGAAGAAAATGTATTAAGTGAAATTTCGAAAATTTTGTTGAAAACTGGTTGAAAATTGAGGTCATTTTGCATATTTTTGAACATTTCAAAGGACGATTCTGGGAAAACCATTGGAGTTATCGAGGAAATGAAAACGGATATGACTTCTGCGGCCGGAAATGTGCAAGAAAATGTATTAAGTGAAATTTCAAAAATTTTGGTGAAAATTGGTTGAAAATTGAGGTCATTTTGCATATTTTTGAACATTTCAAAGGACGATTCTGGTAAAACCATTGGAGTTATCGAAGAAATGAAAACGGATATGGCTTCTGCGGCCCGAAATGTGCAAGAAAATATATTAAGTGAAATTTCGAAAATTTTGATGAAAATTGGTTGAAAATTGAGGTCATTTTGCATATTTTTGAACATTTCAAAGGACGATTCTGGGAAAACCATTGGAGTTATCGAAGAAATGAAAACGGATATGGCTTCTGCGGCCCGAAATGTGCAAGAAAATGTATTAAGTGAAATTTCAAAAATTTTGTTGAAAATTGGTTGAAAATTGAGGTCATTTTGCATATTTTTGAACATTTCAAAGGACGATTCTGGGAAAACCATTGGAGTTATCGAAGAAATGAAAACGGATATGGCTTCTGCGGCCCGAAATGTGCAAGAAAATGTATTAAGTGAAATTTCGAAAATTTTGTTGAAAATTGGTTGAAAATTGAGGTCATTTTGTATATTTTTGAACATTTCAAAGGACGATTCTGGGAAAACCATTGGAGTTATCGAAGAAATGAAAACGGATATGGTTCTGCGGCCCGAAATGTGCAAGAAAATGTATTAAGTGAAATTTCGAAAATTTTGTTGAAAATTGGTTGAAAATTGAGGTCATTTTGCATATTTTTGAACATTTCAAAGGACGATTTTGGGAAAACCATTGGAGTTATCGAAGAAATGAAAACGGATATGGCTTCTGCGGCCCGAAATGTGCAAGAAAATGTATTAAGTGAAATTTCGAAAATTTTGTTGAAAATTGGTTGAAAATTGAGGTCATATTGCATATTTTTGAACATTTCAAAGGACGATTCTGGGAAAACCATTGGAGTTATCGAAGAAATGAAAACGGATATGGCTTCTGCGGCCCGAAATGTGCAAGAAAATGTATTGAGTAAAATTTCGAAAATCTTGTTGAAAATTGGTTGAAAATTGAGGTCATTTTGCATATTTTTGGACATTTCAAAGGACGATTCTGGGAAAACCATTGGAGTTATCGAAGAAATGAAAACGGATATGGCTTCTGCATCCCGAAATGTGCAAGAAAATGTATTAAGTGAAATTTCGAAAATTTTGTTGAAAACTGGTTGAAAATTGAGGTCATTTTGCATATTTTTGAACATTTCAAAGGACGATTCTGGGAAAACCATTGGAGTTATCGAGGAAATGAAAACGGATATGGCTTCTGCGGCCGGAAATGTGCAAGAAAATGTATTAAGTGAAATTTCAAAAATTTTGGTGAAAATTGGTTGAAAATTGAGGTCATTTTGCATATTTTTGAACATTTCAAAGGACGATTCTGTTAAAACCATTGGAGTTATCGAAGAAATGAAAACGGATATGGCTTCTGCGGCCCGAAATGTGCAAGAAAATGTATTAAGTGAAATTTCGAAAATTTTGATGAAAATTGGTTGAAAATTGAGGTCATTTTGCATATTTTTGAACATTTCAAAGGACGATTCTGGGAAAACCATTGGAGTTATCGAAGAAATGAAAACGGATATGGCTTCTGCGGCCCGAAATGTGCAAGAAAATGTATTAAGTGAAATTTCGAAAATTTTGTTGAAAACTGGTTGAAAATTGAAGTCATTTTGCATATTTTTGAACATTTCAAAGGACGATTCTGGGAAAATCATTGGAGTTATCGAAGAAATGAAAACGGAAATGGCTTCTGCGGCCCGAAATGTGCAAGAAAATGTATTAAGTGAAATTTCGAAAATTTTGTTGAAAATTGGTTGAAAATTGAGGTCATTTTGCATATTTTTGAACATTTCAAAGGACGATTCTGGGAAAACCATTGGAGTTATCGAAGAAATGAAAACGGATATGGCTTCTGCATCCCGAAATGTGCAAGAAAATGTATTAAGTGAAATTTCGAAAATTTTGTTGAAAACTGGTTGAAAATTGAGGTCATTTTGCATATTTTTGAACATTTCAAAGGACGATTCTGGGAAAACCATTGGAGTTATCGAGGAAATGAAAACGGATATGGCTTCTGCGGCCGGAAATGTGCAAGAAAATGTATTAAGTGAAATTTCAAAAATTTTGGTGAAAATTGGTTGAAAATTGAGGTCATTTTGCATATTTTTGAACATTTCAAAGGACGATTCTGGTAAAACCATTGGAGTTATCGAAGAAATGAAAACGGATATGGCTTCTGCGGCCCGAAATGTGCAAGAAAATGTATTAAGTGAAATTTCGAAAATTTTGATGAAAATTGGTTGAAAATTGAGGTCATTTTGCATATTTTTGAACATTTCAAAGGACGATTCTGGGAAAACCATTGGAGTTATCGAAGAAATGAAAACGGATATGGCTTCTGCGGCCCGAAATGTGCAAGAAAATGTATTAAGTGAAATTTCGAAAATTTTGTTGAAAACTGGTTGAAAATTGAGGTCATTTTGCATATTTTTGAACATTTCAAAGGACGATTCTGGGAAAACCATTGGAGTTATCGAGGAAATGAAAACGGATATGGCTTCTGCGGCCGGAAATGTGCAAGAAAATGTATTAAGTGAAATTTCGAAAATTTTGTTGAAAATTGGTTGAAAATTGAGGTCATTTTGCATATTTTTGAACATTTCAAAGGACGATTCTGGGAAAACCATTGGAGTTATCGAAGAAATGAAAACGGATATGACTACTGTGGCGAAAAAGGACGAAAAAAGATACTAAGAACGAAAAAGTACGAAGATGGACGAAAGAGGACGAAAAAAGTCGAAAAAGGACATAAAACGGCGAAAAAGGACGAATAAGGACGAAAAAGGACGGAAAAGAACGAAAAAGAAAGAAAAATGAAGAGAAGGGCAAAAAGGGTAAAAAGAATTTTGGAGGGAAGTAACTATGATTCTTCGGTGGGAGTAACAATGATTCTTCGGTGGGAGTAACTATGATTCTTCGGTGGGAGTAACTATGATTCTTCGGTGGGAGTAACTATGATTCTTCGGTGGGAGTAACTATTATTATTCGGTGGGAGTAACTATGACTATGTATTTCAAAGGACGATTCTCGCTAAACCAAGGTAATTATCGAAGAGGTGAAAGCGGATTTGATTTCTACGGCCCGAAATCTACAAGAAAATGTATTAAGTGAAATTTCGAAAATTTTGTTGAAAAGTGGTTGAAAATTGAGGTCATTTTGCATATTTTTGAACAATTCAAAGGACGATTCTGAGAAAACCATTGGAGTTATCGAAGAAATGAAAACGGATATGGCTTCTGCGGCCATAAATGTGCAAAAAAATGTATTAAGTGAAATTTCGAAAATTTTGTTGTAAATTGGTGGGAAATTGAGGTAATTTTGCATATTTTTGAATATTTCAAAGGACAATTCTGGGAAAACCATTGAAGTTATCGAAGAAATGAAAACGGATATGACTACTGTGGCGAAAAAGGACGAAAAAGGATACTAAGAACGAAAAAGGACGAAGATGGACGAAAGAGGACGAAAAAAGTCGAAAAAGGACATAAAACGGCGAAAAAGGACGAAGAAGGACGGAAAAGAACGAAAAAGAAAGAAAAATGAAGAGAAGGGCAAAAAGGATAAAAAGAATTTTGGAGGGGAGTAACTATGATTCTTCGGTGGGAGTAACTATGATTCTTCGGTGGGAGTAACTATGATTCTTCGGTGGGAGTAACTATTATTCTTCGGTGGGAGTAACTATGATTCTTCGGTGGGAGTAACTATGATTCTTCGGTGGGAGTAACGATGATTCTTCGGTGGGAGTAAATATGATTCTTCGGTGGGAGTAACTATGATTCTTCGGTGGGAGTAACTATGATTATTCGGTGGGAGTAACTATGACTATGTATTTCAAAGGACGATTCTCGGTAAACCAAGGTAGTTATCGAAGAGGTGAAAACGGATTTGATTTCTGCGGCCCGAAATCTACAAGAAAATGTATTAAGTGAAATTTCGAAAATTTTGTTGAAAATTGGTTGAAAATTGAGGTCATTTTGCATATTTTTGAACATTTCAAAGGACGATTCTGGAAAAACCATTGAAGTTATCGAAGAAATGAAAACGGATATGACTACTGTGGCGAAAAAGGACGAAAAAGTATACTAAGAACGAAAAAGGACGAAGATGGACGAAAGAGGACGAAAAAAGTCGAAAAAGGACATGAAACGGCGAAAAAGGACGAACAAGGACGAAAAAGGACGGAAAAGAACGAAAAAGAAAGAAAAATGAAGAGAAGGGCAAAAAGGGTAAAAATAATTTTGGAGGGGAGTAACTATGATTCTTCGGTGGGAGTAACTATGATTCTTCGGTGGGAGTAACTATGATTCTTCGGTGGGAGTAACTATTATTATTCGGTGGGAGTAACTATGACTATGTATTTCAAAGGACGATTCTCGGTAAACCAAGGTAGATATCGAAGAGGTGAAAGCGGATTTGATTTCTGCGGCCCGAAATGTGCAAGAAAATATATTAAGTGAAATTTCGAAAATTTTGTTGTAAATTGGTGGGAAATTGAGGTAATTTTGCATATTTTTGAATATTTCAAAGGACAATTCTGGGAAAACCATTGAAGTTATCGAAGAAATGAAAACGGATATGACTACTGTGGCGAAAAAGGACGAAAAAGGATACTAAGAACGAAAAAGGACGAAGATGGACGAAAGCGGACGAAAAAAGTCGAAAAAGGACATAAAACGGCGAAAAAAGACGAAGAAGGACGAAAAAGGACGGAAAAGAACGAAAAAGAAAGAAAAATGAAGAGAAGGGCAAAAAGGGTAAAAAGAATTTTGGAGGGGAGTAACTATGATTCTTGGGTGGGAGTAACTATGATTATTCGGTGGGAGTAACTATGATTCTTCGGTGGGAGTAACTATGATTCTTCGGTGGGAGTAACTATGATTCTTCGGTGGGAGTAACTATGATTCTTCGGTGGGAGTAACTATGATTCTTCGGTGGGAGTAACTATGATTACTCGGTGGGAGTAACTATGACTATGTATTTCAAACGACGATTCTCGGTAAACCAAGGTAGTTATCGAAGAGGTGAAAGCGGATTTGATTTCTGCGGCCAGAAATCTACAAGAAAATGTATTAAGTGAAGTTTCGAAAATTTTGTTGAAAATTGGTTGAAAATTGAGGTCATTTTGCATATTTTTGAACATTTCAAAGGACGATTCTGGGAAAACCATTGGAGTTATCGAAGAAATGAAAACGGATATGGCTTCTGCGGCCCGAAATGTGCAAGAAAATGTATTAAGTGAAATTTCGAAAATTTTGTTGTAATTTGGTGGGAAATTGAGGTAATTTTGCATATTTTTGAATATTTCAAAGGACAATTCTGGGAAAACCATTGAAGTTATCGAAGAAATGAAAACGGATATGACTACTGTGGCGAAAAAGGACGAAAAAGGATACTAAGAACGAAAAAGGACGAAGATGGACGAAAGAGGACGAAAAAAGTCGAAAAAGGACATAAAATTGCGAAAAAGGACGAAGAAGGACGAAAAAGGACGGAAAAGAACGAAAAAGAAAGAAAAATGAAGAGAAGGGCAAAAAGGGTAAAAAGAATTTTGGAGGGGAGTAGCTATGATTCTTCGGTGGGAGTAACTATGATTATTCGGTGGGAGTAACTATGACTATGTATTTCAAAGGACGATTCTCGTTAAACCAAGGTAGTTATCGAAGAGGTGAAAGCGGATTTGATTTCTGCGGCCCGAAATCTACAAGAAAATGTATTAAGTGAAATTTCGAAAATTTTGTTGAAAATTGGTTGAAAATTGAGGTCATTTTGCATATTTTTGAATATTTCAAAAGACAATTCTGGGAAAACCATTGAAGTTATCGAAGAAATGAAAACGGATATGACCACTGTGGCGAAAAAGGACGAAAAAGGATACTAAGAACGAAAAAGGACGAAGATGGACGAAATAGGACGAAAAAAGTCGAAAAAGGACATAAAACGGCGAAAAAGGACGAAGAAGGACGAAAAAGGACGGAAAAGAACGAAAAAGAAAGAAAAATGAAGAGAAGGGCAAAAAGGATAAAAAGAATTTTGGAGGGGAGTTACTATGACTCTTCGGTGGGAGTAACTATGATTCTTCGGTGGGAGTAACTATGATTCTTCGGTGGGAGTAACTATGATTTTTCGGTGGGAGTAACTATGACTATGTATTTCAAAGGACGATTCTCGGTAAACCAAGGTAGTTATCGAAGAGGTGAAAGCGGATTTGATTTCTGCGGCCCGAAATCTACAAGAAAATGTATTAAGTGAAATTTCGAAAATTTTGTTGTAAATTGGTGGGAAATTGAGGTAATTTTGCATATTTTTGAATATTTCAAAGGACAATTCTGGGAAAACCATTGAAGTTATCGAAGAAATGAAAACGGATATGACTACTGTGGCGAAAAAGGACGAAAAAGGATACTAAGAACGAAAAAGGACGAAGATGGACGAAAGAGGACGAAAAAAGTCGAAAAAGGACCTAAAACGGCGAAAAAGGACGAAGAAGGACGAAAAAGGACGGAAAAGAAGGAAAAAGAAAGAAAAATGAAGAGAAGGGCAAAAAGGGTAAAAAGAATTTTGGAGGGGAGTAACTATGATTCTTCGGTGGGAGTAACTATGATTCTTCGGTGGGAGTAACTATGATTCTTCGGTGGGAGTAACTATGATTATTCGGTGGGAGTAGCTATGACTATGTTATTTCAAAGGACGATTCTCGGTAAACCAAGGTAGTTATCGAAGAGGTGAAAGCGGATTTGACTTCTGCGGCCCGAAATCAACAAGAAAATGTATTAAGTGAAATTTCGAAAATTTTGTTGAAAATTGGTTGAAAATTGAGGTCATTTTGCATATTTTTGAACATTTCAAAGGACAATTCTGGGAAAACCATTGGAGTTATCGAAGAAATGAAAACGGATATGGCTTCTGCGGCCCGAAATGTGCAAGAAAATGTATTAAGTGAAATTTCGAAAATTTTGTTGTAAGTTGGTGGGAAATTCAGGTAATTTTGCATATTTTTGAATATTTCAAAGGACAATTCTGGGAAAACCATTGAAGTTATCGAAGAAATGAAAACGGATATGACTACTGTGGCGAAAAAGGACGAAAAAAGATACTAAGAACGAAAAAGGACGAAGATGGACGAAAGAGGACGAAAAAAGTCGAAAAAGGACATAAAACGGCGAAAAAGGACGAATAAGGACGAAAAAGGACGGAAAAGAACGAAAAAGAAAGAAAAATGAAGAGAAGGGCAAAAAGGGTAAAAAGAATTTTGGAGGGAAGTAACTATGATTCTTCGGTGGGAGTAACTATGATTCTTCGGTGGGAGTAACTATGATTCTTCGGTGGGAGTAACTATGATTCTTCGGTGGGAGTAACTATGATTCTTCGGTGGGAGTAACGATGATTCTTCGGTGGGAGTAACTATGATTCTTCGGTGGGAGTAACTATGATTCTTCGGTGGGAGTAACTATTATTATTCGGTGGGAGTAACTATGACTATGTATTTCAAAGGACGATTCTCGGTAAACCAAGGTAGATATCGAAGAGGTGAAAGCGGATTTGATTTCTGCGGCCCGAAATGTGCAAGGAAATATATTAAGTGAAATTTCGAAAATTTTGTTGTAAATTGGTGGGAAATTGAGGTAATTTTGCATATTTTTGAATATTTCATAGGACAATTCTGGGAAAACCATTGAAGTTATCGAAGAAATTAAAACGGATATGACTACTGTGGCGAAAAAACACGAAAAAGGATACTAAGAACGAAAAAGGACGAAGATGGACGAAAGAGGACGAAAAAAGTCGAAAAAGGACATAAAACGGCGAAAAAGGACGAAGAAGGACGAAAAAGGACGGAAAAGAACGAAAAAGAAAGAAAAATGAAGAGAAGGGCAAAAAGGGTAAAAAGAATTTTGGAGGGGAGTAACTATGATTCTTCGGTGGGAGTAACTATGATTCTTCGGTGGGAGTAACTATGATTCTTCGGTGGGAGTAACTATGATTCTTCGGTGGGAGTAACTATGATTCTTCGGTGGGAGTAACTATGATTCTTCGGTGGGAGTAACTATGATTCTTCGGTGGGAGTAACTATGATTATTCGGTGGGAGTAACTATGACTATGTATTTCAAAGGACGATTCTCGGTAAACGAAGGTAGTTATCGAAGAGGTGAAAGCGGATTTTATTTCTGCGGCCCGAAATCTACAAGAAAATGTATTAAGTGAAATTTCGAAAATTTTGTTGAAAATTGGTTGAAAATTGAGGTCATTTTGCATATTTTTGAACATTTCAAAAGACAATTATGTAAAAACCATTGAAGTTATCGAAGAAATGAAAACGGATATGACTACTGTGGCGAAAAAGGACGAAAAAGGATACTAAGAACGAAAAAGGACGAAGATGGACGAAAGAGGACGAAAAAAGTCGAAAAAGGACATTAAATTGCGAAAAAGGACGAAGAAGGACGAAAAAGGACGGAAAAGAACGAAAAAGAAAGAAAAATGAAGAGAAGGGCAAAAAGGGTAAAAAGAATTTTGGAGGGGAGTAACTATGATTCTTCGGTGGGAGTAACTATGATTCTTCGGTGGGAGTAACTATGATTCTTCGGTGGGAGTAACTATGATTCTTCGGTGGGAGTAACTATGATTCTTCGGTGGGAGTAACTATGATTCTTCGGTGGAAGTAACTATGATTCTTCGGTGGGAGTAACTATGATTCTTCGGTGGGAGTAACTATGATTATTCGGTGGGAGTAACTATGACTATGTATTTCAAAGGACGATTCTCGGTAAACCAAGGTAGTTATCGAAGAGGTGAAAGCGGATTTGATTTCTGCGGCCCTAAATCTACAAGAAAATGTATTAAATGAAATTTCGAAAATTTTGTTGAAAATTGGTTGAAAATTGAGGTCATTTTGCATATTTTTGAACATTTCAAAAGACGATTCTGGGAAAACCATTGGAGTTATCGAAGAAATGAAAACGGATATGGCTTCTGCGGCCCGAAATGTGCAAGAAAATGTATTAAGTGAAATTTCGAAAATTTTGTTGTAAATTGGTGGGAAATTGAGGTAATTTTGCATATTTTTGAATATTTCAAAGGACCATTCTGGGAAAACCATTGAAGTTATCGAAGAAATGAAAACGGATATGATACTGTGGCGAAAAAGGACGAAAAAGAATACTAAGAACGAAAAAGGACGAAGATGGACGAAAGAGGACGAAAAAAGTCGAAAAAGGACATAAAACGGCGAAAAAGGACGAAGAAGGACGAAAAAGGACGGAAAAGAACGAAAAAGAAAGAAAAATGAAGAGAAGGGCAAAAAGGGTAGAAAGAATTTTGGAGGGGAGTAACTATGATTCTTCGGTGGGAGTAACTATGATTCTTCGGTGGGAGTAACTATGATTCTTCGGTGGGAGTAACTATGATTCTTCGGTGGGAGTAACTATGATTATTCGGTGGGAGTAACTATGACTATGTATTTCAAAGGACGATTCTCGGTAAACCAAGGTAGTTATCGAAGAGGTGAAAGCGGATTTGATTTCTGCGGCCCGAAATCTACAAGAAAATGTATTAAGTGAAATTTCGAAAATTTTGTTGAAAATTGGTTGAAAATTGAGGTCATTTTGCATATTTTTGAATATTTCAAAAGACAATTCTGGGAAAACCATTGAAGTTATCGAAGAAATGAAAACGGATATGACCACTGTGGCGAAAAAGGACGAAAAAGGATACTAAGAACGAAAAAGGACGAAGATGGACGAAATAGGACGAAAAAAGTCGAAAAAGGACATAAAACGGCGAAAAAGGACGAAGAAGGACGAAAAAGGACGGAAAAGAACGAAAAAGAAAGAAAAATGAGGAGAAGGGCAAAAAGGATAAAAAGAATTTTGGAGGGGAGTAACTATGATTCTTCGGTGGGAGTAACTATGATTCTTCGGTGGGAGTAACTATGATTCTTCGGTGGGAGTAACTATGATTCTTCGGTGGGAGTAACTATGACTATGTATTTCAAAGGACGATTCTCGGTAAACCAAGTTAGTTATCGAAGAGGTGAAAGCGGATTTGATTTCTGCGGCCCGAAATCTACAAGAAAATGTATTAAGTGAAATTTCGAAAATTTTGTTGAAAATTGGTTGAAAATTGAGGTCATTTTGCATATTTTTGAACATTTCAAAGGACGATTCTGGGAAAACCATTGGAGTTATCGAAGAAATGAAAACGGATATGACTTCTGCGGCCCGAAATGTGCAAAAAAATGTATTAAGTGAAATTTCGAAAATTTTGTTGTAAATTGGTGGGAAATTGAGGTAATTTTGCATATTTTTGAATATTTCAAAGGACAATTCTGGGAAAACCATTGAAGTTATCGAAGAAATGAAAACGGATATGACTACTGTGGCGAAAAAGAACGAAAAAGGACGAAGATGAACGAAAGAGGACGAAAAAAGTCGAAAAAGGACACAAAACGGCGAAAAACTACGAAGAAGGACGGAAAAGAACGAAAAAGAAAGAAAAATGAAGAGAAGGGCAAAAAGGATAAAAAGAATTTTGGAGGGGAGTAACTATGATTCTTCGGTGGGAGTAACTATGATTCTTCGGTGGGAGTAACTATGATTCTTCGGTGGGAGTAACTATGATTCTTCGGTGGGAGTAACTATGATTCTTCGGTGGGAGTAACTATGATTCTTCGGTGGGAGTAACTATGATTCTTCGGTGGGAGTAACTATGATTCTTCGGTGGGAGTAACTATGATTCTTCGGTGGGAGTAACTATGATTCTTCGGTGGGAGTAACTATGATTCTTCGGTGGGAGTAACTATGATTATTCGGTGGGAGTAACTATGATTCTTCGGTGGGAGTAACTATGATTCTTCGGTGGGAGTAACTATGATTCTTCGGTGGGAGTAACTATGATCCTTCGGTGGGAGTAACTATGATTCTTCGGTGGGAGTAACTATGATTCTTCGGTGGGAGTAACTATGATTATTCGGTGGGAGTAACTATGACTATGTATTTCAAAGGACGATTCTCGGTAAACCAAGGTAGTTATCGAAGAGGTGAAAACGGATTTGATTTCTGCGGCCCGAAATCTACAAGAAAATGTATTAAGTGAAATTTCGGAAATTTTGTTGAAAATTGGTGGGAAATTGAGGTAATTTTGCATATTTTTGAATATTTCAAAAGACAATTCTGGGAAAACCATTGAAGTTATCGAAGAAATGAAAACGGATATGACCACTGTGGCGAAAAAGGACGAAAAAGGATACTAAGAACGAAAAAGGACGAAGATGGACGAAAGAGGACGAATAAAGTCGAAAAAGGACATAAAACGGCGAAAAAGGACGAAGAAGGACGAAAAAGAACGGAAAAGAACGAAAAAGAAAGAAAAATGAAGAGAAGGGCAAAAAGGGTAAAAAGAATTTTGGAGGGGAGTAACTATGATTCTTCGGTGGGAGTAACTATGATTCTTCGGTGGGAGTAACTATGATTCTTCGGTGGGAGTAACTATGATTCTTTGGTGGGAGTAACTATGATTCTTCGGTGGAAGTAACTATGATTCTTCGGTGGGAGTAACTATGATTCTTCGGTGGGAGTAACTATGATTATTCGGTGGGAGTAAGTATGACTATGTATTTCAAAGGACGATTCTCGGTAAACCAAGGTAGTTATCGAAGAGGTGAAAGCGGATTTGATTTCTGCGGCCCGAAATCTACAAGAAAATGTATTAAGTGAAATTTCGAAAATTTTGTTGAAAATTGCTTGAAAATTGAGGTCATTTTGCATATTTTTGAACATTTCAAAGGACGATTATGGGAAAACCATTGGAGTTATCGAAGAAATGAAAACGGATATCTCTTCTGCGGCCCGAAATGTGCAAGAAAATGTATTAAGTGAAATTTCGAAAATTTTGTTGTAATTTGGTGGGAAATTGAGGTAATTTTGCATATTTTTGAATATTTCAAAAGACAATTCTGGGAAAACCATTGAAGTTATCGAAGAAATGAAAACGGATATGACCACTGTGGCGAAAAAGGACGAAAAAGGATACTAAGAACGAAAAAAGACGAAGATGGACGAAAGAGGACGAAAAAAGTCGAAAAAGGACATAAAACGGCGAAAAAGGACGAAGAAGGACGAAAAAGGACGGAAAAGAACGAAAAAGAAAGAAAAATGAAGAGAAGGGCAAAAAGGATAAAAAGAATTTTGGAGGGGAGTAACTATGATTCCTCGGTGGGAGTAACTATGATTCTTCGGTGGGAGTAACTATGATTCTTCGGTGGGAGTAACTATGATTCTTCGGTGGGAGTAACTATGATTCTTCGGTGGGAGTAACTATGATTCTTCGGTGGGAGTAACTATGATTCTTCGGTGGGAGTAACTATGATTATTCGGTGGGAGTAACTATGACTATGTATTTCAAAATACGATTCTCGGTAAACCAAGGTAGTTATCGAAGAGGTGAAAGCGGATTTGATTTCTGCGGCCCGAAATGTGCAAGGAAATATATTAAGTGAAATTTCGAAAATTTTGTTGTAAATTGGTGGGAAATTGAGGTAATTTTGCATATTTTTGAATATTTCAAAGGACAATTCTGGGAAAACCATTGAAGTTATCGAAGAAATGAAAACGGATATGACTACTGTGGCGAAAAAGGACGAAAAAGGATACTAAGAACGAAAAAGGACGAAGATGGACGAAAGAGGACGAAAAAAGTCGAAAAAGGACCTAAAACGGCGAAAAAGGACGAAGAAGGACGAAAAAGGACGGAAAAGAAGGAAAAAGAAAGAAAAATGAAGAGAAGGGCAAAAAGGGTAAAAAGAATTTTGGAGGGGAGTAACTATGATTCTTCGGTGGGAGTAACTATGATTCTTCGGTGGGAGTAACTATGATTCTTCGGTGGGAGTAACTATGATTATTCGGTGGGAGTAGCTATGACTATGTTATTTCAAAGGACGATTCTCGGTAAACCAAGGTAGTTATCGAAGAGGTGAAAGCGGATTTGACTTCTGCGGCCCGAAATCAACAAGAAAATGTATTAAGTGAAATTTCGAAAATTTTGTTGAAAATTGGTTGAAAATTGAGGTCATTTTGCATATTTTTGAACATTTCAAAGGACAATTCTGGGAAAACCATTGAAGTTATCGAAGAAATGAAAACGGATATGACTACTGTGGCGAAAAAGGACGAAAAAAGATACTAAGAACGAAAAAGGACGAAGATGGACGAAAGAGGACGAAAAAAGTCGAAAAAGGACATAAAACGGCGAAAAAGGACGAATAAGGACGAAAAAGGACGGAAAAGAACGAAAAAGAAAGAAAAATGAAGAGAAGGGCAAAAAGGGTAAAAAGAATTTTGGAGGGAAGTAACTATGATTCTTCGGTGGGAGTAACTATGATTCTTCGGTGGGAGTAACTATGATTCTTCGGTGGGAGTAACTATGATTCTTCGGTGGGAGTAACTATGATTCTTCGGTGGGAGTAACGATGATTCTTCGGTGGGAGTAACTATGATTCTTCGGTGGGAGTAACTATGATTCTTCGGTGGGAGTAACTATTATTATTCGGTGGGAGTAACTATGACTATGTATTTCAAAGGACGATTCTCGGTAAACCAAGGTAGATATCGAAGAGGTGAAAGCGGATTTGATTTCTGCGGCCCGAAATGTGCAAGGAAATATATTAAGTGAAATTTCGAAAATTTTGTTGTAAATTGGTGGGAAATTGAGGTAATTTTGCATATTTTTGAATATTTCTTAGGACAATTCTGGGAAAACCATTGAAGTTATCGAAGAAATTAAAACGGATATGACTACTGTGGCGAAAAAACACGAAAAAGGATACTAAGAACGAAAAAGGACGAAGATGGACGAAAGAGGACGAAAAAAGTCGAAAAAGGACATAAAACGGCGAAAAAGGACGAAGAAGGACGAAAAAGGACGGAAAAGAACGAAAAAGAAAGAAAAATGAAGAGAAGGGCAAAAAGGGTAAAAAGAATTTTGGAGGGGAGTAACTATGATTCTTCGGTGGGAGTAACTATGATTCTTCGGTGGGAGTAACTATGATTCTTCGGTGGGAGTAACTATGATTCTTCGGTGGGAGTAACTATGATTCTTCGGTGGGAGTAACTATGATTCTTCGGTGGGAGTAACTATGATTCTTCGGTGGGAGTAACTATGATTCTTCGGTGGGAGTAACTATGATTATTCGGTGGGAGTAACTATGACTATGTATTTCAAAGGACGATTCTCGGTAAACGAAGGTAGTTATCGAAGAGGTGAAAGCGGATTTTATTTCTGCGGCCCGAAATCTACAAGAAAATGTATTAAGTGAAATTTCGAAAATTTTGTTGAAAATTGGTTGAAAATTGAGGTCATTTTGCATATTTTTGAACATTTCAAAAGACAATTATGTAAAAACCATTGAAGTTATCGAAGAAATGAAAACGGATATGACTACTGTGGCGAAAAAGGACGAAAAAGGATACTAAGAACGAAAAAGGACGAAGATGGACGAAAGAGGACGAAAAAAGTCGAAAAAGGACATTAAATTGCGAAAAAGGACGAAGAAGGACGAAAAAGGACGGAAAAGAACGAAAAAGAAAGAAAAATGAAGAGAAGGGCAAAAAGGGTAAAAAGAATTTTGGAGGGGAGTAACTATGATTCTTCGGTGGGAGTAACTATGATTCTTCGGTGGGAGTAACTATGATTCTTCGGTGGGAGTAACTATGATTCTTCGGTGGGAGTAACTATGATTCTTCGGTGGGAGTAACTATGATTCTTCGGTGGAAGTAACTATGATTCTTCGGTGGGAGTAACTATGATTCTTCGGTGGGAGTAACTATGATTATTCGGTGGGAGTAACTATGACTATGTATTTCAAAGGACGATTCTCGGTAAACCAAGGTAGTTATCGAAGAGGTGAAAGCGGATTTGATTTCTGCGGCCCTAAATCTACAAGAAAATGTATTAAATGAAATTTCGAAAATTTTGTTGAAAATTGGTTGAAAATTGAGGTCATTTTGCATATTTTTGAACATTTCAAAAGACGATTCTGGGAAAACCATTGGAGTTATCGAAGAAATGAAAACGGATATGGCTTCTGCGGCCCGAAATGTGCAAGAAAATGTATTAAGTGAAATTTCGAAAATTTTGTTGTAAATTGGTGGGAAATTGAGGTAATTTTGCATATTTTTGAATATTTCAAAGGACCATTCTGGGAAAACCATTGAAGTTATCGAAGAAATGAAAACGGATATGATACTGTGGCGAAAAAGGACGAAAAAGAATACTAAGAACGAAAAAGGACGAAGATGGACGAAAGAGGACGAAAAAAGTCGAAAAAGGACATAAAACGGCGAAAAAGGACGAAGAAGGACGAAAAAGGACGGAAAAGAACGAAAAAGAAAGAAAAATGAAGAGAAGGGCAAAAAGGGTAAAAAGAATTTTGGAGGGGAGTAACTATGATTCTTCGGTGGGAGTAACTATGATTCTTCGGTGGGAGTAACTATGATTCTTCGGTGGGAGTAACTATGATTCTTCGGTGGGAGTAACTATGATTATTCGGTGGGAGTAACTATGACTATGTATTTCAAAGGACGATTCTCGGTAAACCAAGGTAGTTATCGAAGAGGTGAAAGCGGATTTGATTTCTGCGGCCCGAAATCTACAAGAAAATGTATTAAGTGAAATTTCGAAAATTTTGTTGAAAATTGGTTGAAAATTGAGGTCATTTTGCATATTTTTGAATATTTCAAAAGACAATTCTGGGAAAACCATTGAAGTTATCGAAGAAATGAAAACGGATATGACCACTGTGGCGAAAAAGGACGAAAAAGGATACTAAGAACGAAAAAGGACGAAGATGGACGAAATAGGACGAAAAAAGTCGAAAAAGGACATAAAACGGCGAAAAAGGACGAAGAAGGACGAAAAAGGACGGAAAAGAACGAAAAAGAAAGAAAAATGAAGAGAAGGGCAAAAAGGATAAAAAGAATTTTGGAGGGGAGTAACTATGATTCTTCGGTGGGAGTAACTATGATTCTTCGGTGGGAGTAACTATGATTCTTCGGTGGGAGTAACTATGATTCTTCGGTGGGAGTAACTATGACTATGTATTTCAAAGGACGATTCTCGGTAAACCAAGTTAGTTATCGAAGAGGTGAAAGCGGATTTGATTTCTGCGGCCCGAAATCTACAAGAAAATGTATTAAGTGAAATTTCGAAAATTTTGTTGAAAATTGGTTGAAAATTGAGGTCATTTTGCATATTTTTGAACATTTCAAAGGACGATTCTGGGAAAACCATTGGAGTTATCGAAGAAATGAAAACGGATATGACTTCTGCGGCCCGAAATGTGCAAAAAAATGTATTAAGTGAAATTTCGAAAATTTTGTTGTAAATTGGTGGGAAATTGAGGTAATTTTGCATATTTTTGAATATTTCAAAGGACAATTCTGGGAAAACCATTGAAGTTATCGAAGAAATGAAAACGGATATGACTACTGTGGCGAAAAAGAACGAAAAAGGACGAAGATGAACGAAAGAGGACGAAAAAAGTCGAAAAAGGACATAAAACGGCGAAAAACTACGAAGAAGGACGGAAAAGAACGAAAAAGAAAGAAAAATGAAGAGAAGGGCAAAAAGGATAAAAAGAATTTTGGAGGGGAGTAACTATGATTCTTCGGTGGGAGTAACTATGATTCTTCGGTGGGAGTAACTATGATTCTTCGGTGGGAGTAACTATGATTCTTCGGTGGGAGTAACTATGATTCTTCGGTGGGAGTAACTATGATTCTTCGGTGGGAGTAACTATGACTATGTATTTCAAAGGACGATTCTCGGTAAACCAAGGTAGTTATCGAAGAGGTGAAAGCGGATTTGATTTCTGCGGCCCGAAATCTACAAGAAAATGTATTAAGTGAAATTTCGAAAATTTTCTTGAAAATTGGTTGAAAATTGAGGTCATTTTGCATATTTTTGAACATTTCAAAAGACGATTCTGGGAAAACCATTGGAGTTATCGAAGAAGTGAAAACGGATATGGCTTCTGCGGCCCGAAATGTGCAAGAAAATGTATTAAGTGAAATTTCGAAAATTTTGTTGTAAATTGGTGGGAAATTGAGGTAATTTTGCATATTTTTGAATATTTCAAAGGACAATTCTGGGAAAACCATTGAAGTTATCGAAGAAATGAAAACGGATATGACTACTGTGGCGAAAAAGGGCGAAAAAGGATACTAAGAACGAAAAAGGACGAAGATGGACGAAAGAGGACGAAAAAAGTCGAAAAAGGACATAAAACGGCCAAAAAGGACGAAGAAGGACGAGAAAGGACATAAAACGGCGAAAAAGGACGAAGAAGGACGAAAAAGGACGGAAAAGAACGAAAAAGAAAGAAAAATGAAGAGAAGGGCAAAAAGGGTAAAAAGAATCTTGGAGGGGAGTAACTATGATTCTTCGGTGGGAGTAACTATGATTCTTCGGTGGGAGTAACTATGATTCTTCGGTGGGAGTAACTATGATTCTTCGGTGGGAGTAACTATGATTATTCGGTGGGAGTAACTATGACTATGTATTTCAAAGGACGATTCTCGGTAAACCAAGGTAGTTATCGAAGAGGTGAAAGCGGATTTGATTTCTGCGGCCCGAAATCTACAAGAAAATGTATTAAGTGAAATTTCGAAAATTTTGTTGAAAATTGGTTGAAAATTGAAGTCATTTTGCATATTTTTGAACATTTCAAAGGACGATTCTGGGAAAACCATTGGAGTTATCGAAGAAATGAAAACGGATATGGCTTCTGCGGCCCGAAATGTGCAAGAAAATGTATTAAGTGAAATTTCGAAAATTTTGTTGTAAATTGGTGGGAAATTGAGGTAATTTTGCATATTTTTGAATATTTCAAAGGGCAATTCTGGGAAAACCATTGAAGTTATCGAAGAAATGAAAACGGATGTGACTACTGTGGCGAAAAAGGACGAAAAAGGATACTAAGAACGAAAAAGGACGAAGATGGACGAAAAAGGACGAAAAAAGTCGAAAAATAATAATAATAATAATAATAATAATAATTTATTTTCTACAGGTACATAACCCAATTACAGAAAATATAAAATATAAAATAACATAAGAGTATAAAAGAACATATAAAACTACAATTGTTTACAGTATGAAAAAAAAAGACGAAAATGAGCGGTTATATGTAATGAATAGTCTAACGATCGAACAAATTGATTATGCTTTTTTTGGTGGTTCGCAGACTGTCAAAATGTATGTCACATATTGATGATATATTATTAATAATCTCAGACATGATGAATATAGGTGATTTACGGAGAGTATTAGTCCTACATGTAGCTGAATAAATGGTTGTCAGTTGTCGCACATTCAATTTCATGGTACCCCGAAATTTATTTTATTCAACAGCCACATGCAGTCTATCTCGTTGTTCAATAATTTGTTCAAAAAAACTATACTTAATATTTTACGCCTTGTTGCAAGTGAAGTATAATTAAATCTACCTAGCAATGCTAAATGGTCATATCCTCTAACTGGATAGTTTCCGTCTTTAACAAAACACAAAAATTTTAAAAATCGCCTTTGCACCGATTCTAAGCGTTTGACATGAACCTCATATATTGGCGACCACACAACAGCACAATACTCTAATCTACTGCGTACTAATGCAAAATACAAAATACTTAGCGTTTGTGTATCTTGGAAATCTTTACAATTTCGAATAATCAGACCATACATAGAGTATGCTTTTTTAACAATCTCCGTTATATGCAATACAAATGTGAACTTATCGTCAAATAATACTCCCAGGTCCTGTACAGTCTCACTACGCTGTAGAATGGCGGTTCCTATTCTGTAAGAAAATTCTGTTTTGATTAACTTTCGAGAGAACGTCACAACGAAACATTTAGATATATTTAGTTGAAGCCGGTTCCTGACGCATCAACTTACTAAAGCATCTAGGCATCTTTGTAACTTTTCGCAATCAGATGAAGAGCGAATTTCCAAGAATAATTTTAAGTCGTCCGCAAACAACGATTTATTACAAGATACTAGTGCATCCGTCACATCATTAATATATATTAAGAATAGCAGGGGGCCGAGATTTGAGCCTTGCGGGACTCCCGATGTTGAGATGTACACTTCAGAAAAATGCCCGCCATGTACAACTTGTTGTCTGCGATTAAAGAGATAAGACTTCATTAAGGCCAATACCGGGGTTGAGAAGCCAATACGATCTAATTTATGAAGTAAGATGTTAAGGTCAATTTGATCGAACGCTTTTTGTAGATCTGTGTAGATGGCATCTACCTGACTATTTCTATCTATTACTTCCGATGTAAATTGCGTAAAAGTGGCTAAATTCGTGGCAGTCGAACGCGCTTTCATGAAACCATGTTGGTCAGGTGAAATTAAATTACGTACCGAGTTGTAAATGTGAGCATAGAGAACGCACTCAAACACTTTTGAAAAATTGCACAATATAGATATTGGTCTATAATTGATGATTTGAGAAGTATCACCTTTTTTGTGAATAGGAGTAATTTGTGCTAATTTCCAAAGCTCGGGGAAAGTCGACGTTTGAAGGATTAGATTGAAGATATGACTCAGCGGATTTGATAAAACATAAGCAGTATCTCTTAGAAAAAAACTGGGTATATCATCAGAGCCGGATGTTATTGTATTTTTTGCCGCCTTCATAGCGCGTATAATTTCATCTTCAGTTATAGAAGACACACTGATGGTCAAATTATTGGGAAATGTTTCTGAAACCATGTCGGCACTAATGGGCTGGGAAGAAGTGTAAACACTTTTGAAAAAATCAGCAAAGCTGTTAACTATATCCGTCGGATTAGAAATGGTTTTTCCATCGTATGTTAGTACTCCAGACTCCAGGTATACGCGTCTTGCCTTGTTTAGAATGAATGAACGACCAGAATTTCTTGGGGTCTGTGATAATATTATTTTCAATACCCCTAATATATTTTGTATATGTTATGCAGATTTTCTTTTTAACATCTGCTCTGAGTCTCTTAAATTCAATATATGTCTGAGGATTATGATTCGACAGAAATGTTTTACGCATATTGGTTTTTAATCTAAGACTTCTTATAATATCCTTATCGAACCAAGGTGGATAATGACGGTATTTTCTTTTGAAACCTCCAGTCTTTGGTATGTATAAATGAAAAGTTCTAAATAAAATTGTGTAGAAGTGATGACAAGCTAAATTAACATCTTTAATTTTTCCAAGCTCAGACCAATTAATATGTAATAATGCATTATATAAACCAGGGAAATCCGCTTTTTTAAAGTTATAGATATAATTGTTTGAATTTAAACAAAAGATATCAGCCTTTTTAATATTACAATCTATATCAAATTCTAATGGAGGATGAAATGCGTCTTCTTGGACTAGAGGGAAGCTAGACTTTTCAACATGACAACAGGAAGAAGAGAATATGAGATCTAAAGTATTACCGAAACAATTACTTACATTATTATATTGAGTGAGGTTGGTAAGTTCTACAAAGTGATTCAAACATTGACTGTAGTTATTATTAATATTACTGCAATACGTGGATGTATTGAAGTCTCCTAGAAAAAGAACAGTCCTATCATGCATTTCGCCAATAATGCCAACATATTCGAAAAATGTTTCATAATCTTGAAAAGTTGTCCAAGGCGGAATGTAAACGGCAAAGATAAAGAGATTTTGATGATAGGATGTTTTTACCTTGACGCCTATAAGGTCAATAGAGGGAACGGTTTCAACAATGTTACTAACATCAATATTCGTAGAAGTCAGTTTAGTATTATTTACACCAATCAGGACACCACCACCTCTGGTGTTTCCTAAACGTTCAAAGTTTCGATCACATCGGTAAACTGCAAAATCATCAGGAAACAGTTCTGCGTTTGATACATCATTATGCAGCCAAGTCTCGGTCAAAACAAAAATATCAAACTCATCAGAAAGGGCTAGAATATTATTGTAGAATGAGGTTAATTTAGAGTTTAAACCCCTAACGTTTTGGTACATGCATGTTACTTTAGGTCGACGGTCCGAAAAATCATTGAAATCATTGTTAGAAATAGGAAGCGCATCATCATATTTTATAAAAAAGGATTAACAGATCGAGAGAATGTGGAAGAAGTCCCGTTAGTCAAAATAGTCGTTTCTTTGATCAAAATACCATCAGCCACATGCTTCATTATCGATCTCTTGGAAGCCTCTTTAAATGTAAAATTGATAGTTTTAAATTGTTTTTCTAAAATATTGTTTGAGTCCAAATAAAATATGTTATTATTAGATTCAGCTAGTCTACGCAGAGTGTCATTTAGTTGAGAGACCAAACTATTTAAAATCGGACGTTTCAGAAAATAGGGACATCCTATAAAAACGGTATTTGTATTCTTTATTATATCAGTGAACGTATTCATCTGGGGTAGTATGCCGGATTTAACCTCATGATTGCCACCAAAAATAATTAGGTAGTCGTTGACTGTAAGTGACGAAATAATACCGTTACTGTCGCAATCAGTGTTGAGAAGAACAGATATAGGTGCTTCTGGTTTAACAATGGAAAGTACATCGTATTCATCAGATTTTAAATAAAATTTCAGCAAGTTCACACAATTATGCCCTTTTTCGTCAGATAATAATACAATTTTCTTTTTGATATTCATAACCTTAGGGGTCTCAGGAATATTTATTTCTGGAGGTGGACTAGGTTGAGTTGTTAACTTTGAATCATTTAGAATTTTCTCACTGAGTTCGCAAACTGCCGGTTTCAGGCTATCAAATTCTGACTTTAATGAGTCAGTAATACAGGATTTTAAGTTACGACACATGTCATCAAGTAAATTAGGAAGATTCTTTGCTACGGAGTTGACTTTTGGGTTTTGTACGAGATTATCATTGGAAACGGTACTAAATGTCGATTTCAAATTAGCAAACTCAGTCTGAAGAGAAGAACTAATAATGGATTTTAAGTCAGCGGTCATAAACGACTCAGATAAACAGGATTTTACATCAGTACGCAGATCATTACTAATTTCAGATTTCCAATTATTAAATTCTGTTTTAATCGACTCGGAGATCATAGATTTCATGTCAACACGCAAATCGTCAAATAATTTAACCAAGTCATTCTCGACTGCTTTCACTATATGATCCATCGTATTAACTATAGAGTCTTTTAAATCACTGAATTGCCGTAGAGGATGAGGAAGTACCAACGGTCGAAGTATTTATTTTACCTCCTTTGTCGCACTGAGGACAACTATTAACAGAAGTTATGTCATTAGCGATTCCTAAAAATCCTTTAAACTGTCTTAGACAGATTGGATGAAAAACATTTCCGCATTTATTACAACTAATTTGGTTGACGACCAAATTTTTGCATTTAGTACAACAGCTCATATTGAATTAATGGAAATGACGAATAAGAATGTGCAATTACTGATGCTAAGTTTGATTAAAATAATTCGATAAATAATCAATAAAATAAAAAAGAATGAAATTTCAGATGACGATATATACAGCCAGATTTAAACTGTTTACCGTGCTATTAAATACACGGGTAACTTTTAGTGTGTGTCAAATCAGCTGTTCAGAAATACCTAAGTAAATTAGTGATAAGATGAAGCAAAAAGATATGGACATTAACGAGTATAAGAAATAATAATCTTCCTCGGGTAGAAAATCGATCAAATGCGAGTTGTCACAAACACTATTGCTTATATAAACTTGCCACAGCACTACAAAACTAACACAGTCACTTTGGTAAAAAAATAATGAATTAAATACACTAACTAATACTAAAAAACTCAATAATCTCAGGAGCGAGAATCTCAGCACTTCTAGACGGTGCGACTCGTCGTATTAATTCAATATGCAAAATGACCTCAATTTTCAACCAATTTTCAACAAAATTTTCGAAATTTCACTTAATACATTTTCTTGCACATTTCGGGTCGCAGAAGCCATATCCGTTTTCATTTCTTCGATAACTCCAATGGTTTTCCCAGAATCGTCCTTTGAAATGTTCAAAAATATGCAAAATGACCTCAATTTTCAACCAATTTTCAACAAAATTTTCGAAATTTCACTTAATACATTTTCTTGCACATTTCGGGCCGCAGAAGCCATATCCGTTTTCATTTCTTCGATAACTCCAATGGTTTTCCCAGAATCGTCCTTTGAAATGTTCAAAAATATGCAAAATGACCTCAATTTTCAACCAATTTTCAACAAAATTTTCGAAATTTCACTTAATACATTTTCTTGCACATTTCGGGCCGCAAAAGCCATATCCGTTTTCATTTCTTCGATAACTCCAATGGTTTACCAGAATCGTCCTTTGAAATGTTCAAAAATATGCAAAATGACCTCAATTTTCAACCAATTTTCAACAAAATTTTCGAAATTTCACTTAATACATTTTCTTGCACATTTCGGGCCGCAGAAGCCATATCCGTTTTCATTTCTTCGATAACTCCAATGGTTTTCCCAGAATCGTCCTTTGAAATATTCAAAAATATGCAAAATGACCTCAATTTTCAACCAATTTTCAACAAAATTGTCGAAATTTCACTTAATACATTTTCTTGCACATTTCGGGCCGCAGAAGCCATATCCGTTTTCATTTCTTCGATAACTCCAATGGTTTTCCCAGAATCGTCCTTTGAAATGTTCAAAAATATGCAAAATGACCTCAATTTTCAACCAATTTTCAACAAAATTTTCGAAATTTCACTTAATACATTTTCTTGCACATTTCAGGCCGCAGAAGCCATATCCGTTGTCATTTCTTCGATAACTCCAATGGTTTTCCCAGAATCGTCCTTTGAAATGTTCAAAAATATGCAAAATGACCTCAATTTTCAACCAATTTTCAACAAAATTTTCGAAATTTCACTTAATACATTTTCTTGCAAATTTCGGGCTGCAGAAGGCATATCCGTCTTCATTTCTTCGATAACTCCAATGGTTTTCCCAGAATCGTGCTTTGAAATGTTCAAAAATATGCAAAATGACCTCAATTTTCAACCAATTTTCAACAAAATTTTCGAAATTTCACTTAATATATTTTCTTGCACATTTCGGGCCGCAGAAGCCATATCCGTTTTCATTTCTTCGATAACTCCAATGGTTTTCCCAGAATCGTCCTTTGAAATATTCAGAAATATGCAAAATGACCTCAATTTTCAACCAATTTTCAACAAAATTTTCGAAATTTCACTTAATACATTTTCTTGCACATTTCGGGCCGCAGAAGCCATATCCGTTTTCATTTCTTCGATAACTCCAATGGTTTTCCAAGAATCGTCCTTTGAAATGTTCAAAAATATGCAAAATGACCTCAATTTTCAACCAATTTTCAACAAAATTTTCGAAATTTCACTTAATACATTTTCTTGCACATTTGGGGCCGCAGAAGCCATATCCGTTTTCATTTCTTCGATAACTCCAATGGTTTTCCCAGAATCGTCCTTTGAAATGTTCAAAAATATGCAAAATGATATCAATTTTCAACCAATTTTCAACAAAATTTTCGAAATTTCACTTAATACATTTTCTTGCACATTTCGGGCCGCAGAAGCCATATCCGTTTTCATTTCTTCGATAACTCCAATGGTTTTCCCAGAATCGTCTTTTGAAATGTTCAAAAATATGCAAAATGACCTCAATTTTTTACCAATTTTCAACAAAATTTTCGAAATTTCACTTAATACATTTTCTTGCACATTTCGGGCCGCAGAAGCCATATCCGTTTTCATTTCTTCGATAACTCCAATGGTTTTCCCAGAATCGTCCTTTGAAATGTTCAAAAATATGCAAAATGACCTCAATTTTCAACCAATTTTCAACAAAATTTTCGAAATTTCACTTAATATATTTTCTTGCACATTTCGGGCCGCAGAAGCCATATCCGTTTTCATTTCTTCGATAACTCCAATGGTTTTCCCAGAATCGTCCTTTGAAATGTTCAAAAATAGGCAAAATGACCTCAATTTTCAACCAATTTTCAACAAAATTTTCGAAATTTCACTTAATACATTTTCTTGCACATTTCGGGCCGCAGAAGCCATATCCGTTTTCATTTCTTCGATAACTCCAATGGTTTTCCCAGAATCGTCCTTTGAAATATTCAAAAATATGCAAAATGACCTCAATTTTCAACCAATTTTCAACAAAATTTTCGAAATTTCACTTAATACATTTTCTTGCAAATTTCGGGCTGCAGAAGGCATATCCGTCTTCATTTCTTCGATAACTCCAATGGTTTTCCCAGAATCGTGCTTTGAAATGTTCAAAAATATGCAAAATGACCTCAATTTTCAACCAATTTTCAACAAAATTTTCGAAATTTCACTTAATACATTTTCTTGCACATTTCGGGCCGCAGAAGCCATATCCGTTTTCATTTCTTCGATAACTCCAATGGTTTTCCCAGAATCGTCCTTTGAAATATTCAGAAATATGCAAAATGACCTCAATTTTCAACCAATTTTCAACAAAATTTTCGAAATTTCACTTAATACATTTTCTTGCACATTTCGGGCCGCAGAAGCCATATCCGTTTTCATTTCTTCGATAACTCCAATGGTTTTCCAAGAATCGTCCTTTGAAATGTTCAAAAATATGCAAAATGACCTCAATTTTCAACCAATTTTCAACAAAATTTTCGAAATTTCACTTAATACATTTTCTTGCACATTTGGGGCCGCAGAAGCCATATCCGTTTTCATTTCTTCGATAACTCCAATGGTTTTCCCAGAATCGTCCTTTGAAATGTTCAAAAATATGCAAAATGATATCAATTTTCAACCAATTTTCAACAAAATTTTCGAAATTTCACTTAATACATTTTCTTGCACATTTCGGGCCGCAGAAGCCATATCCGTTTTCATTTCTTCGATAACTCCAATGGTTTTCCCAGAATCGTCCTTTGAAATATTCAAAAATATGCAAAATGACCTCAATTTTCAACCAATTTTCAAAAAATTTTCGAAATTTCACTTAATACATTTTCTTGCACATTTCGGGCCGCAGAAGCCATATCCGTTTTCATTTCTTCGATAACTCCAATGGTTTTCCCAGAATCGTCTTTTGAAATGTTCAAAAATATGCAAAATGACCTCAATTTTTTACCAATTTTCAACAAAATTTTCGAAATTTCACTTAATACATTTTCTTGCACATTTCGGGCCGCAGAAGCCATATCCGTTTTCATTTCTTCGATAACTCCAATGGTTTTCCCAGAATCGTCCTTTGAAATGTTCAAAAATATGCAAAATGACCTCAATTTTCAACCAATTTTCAACAAAATTTTCGAAATTTCACTTAATATATTTTCTTGCACATTTCGGGCCGCAGAAGCCATATCCGTTTTCATTTCTTCGATAACTCCAATGGTTTTCCCAGAATCGTCCTTTGAAATGTTCAAAAATAGGCAAAATGACCTCAATTTTCAACCAATTTTCAACAAAATTTTCGAAATTTCACTTAATACATTTTCTTGCACATTTCGGGCCGCAGAAGCCATATCCGTTTTCATTTCTTCGATAACTCCAATGGTTTTCCCAGAATCGTCCTTTGAAATATTCAAAAATATGCAAAATGACCTCAATTTTCAACCAATTTTCAACAAAATTTTCGAAATTTCACTTAATACATTTTCTTGCACATTTCGGGCCGCAGAAGCCAAATCCGTTTTCATTTCTTCGATAACTCCAATGGTTTTCCCAGAATCGTCCTTTGAAATGTTCAAAAATATGCAAAATGACCTCAATTTTCAACCAATTTTCAACAAAATTTTCGAAATTTCACTTAATACATTTTCTTGCATATTTCGGGCCGCAGAAGCCATATCCGTTTTCATTTCTTCGATAACTCCAATGGTTTTCCCAGAATCGTCCTTTGAAATGTTCAAAAATATGCAAAATGACCTCAATTTTCAACCAATTTTCAACAAAATTTTCGAAATTTCACTTAATACATTTTCTTGCACATTTCGGGCCGCAGAAGCCATATCCGTTTTCATTTCTTCGATAACTCCAATGGTTTTACCAGAATCGTCCTTTGAAATATTCAAAAATATGCAAAATGACCTCAATTTTCAACCAATTTTCAACAAAATTTTCGAAACTTCACTTAATACATTTTCTTGCACATTTCGGGCCGCAGAAGCCATATCCGTTTTCATTTCTTCGATAACTCCAATGGTTTTCCCAGAATCGTCCTTTGAAATATTCAAAAATATGCAAAATGACCTCAATTTTCAACCAATTTTCAACAAAATTTTCGAAATTTCACTTAATACATTTTCTTGCATATTTCGGGCCGCAGAAGCCATATCCGTTTTCATTTCTTCGATAACTCCAATGGTTTTCCCAGAATCGTCCTTTGAAATGTTCAAAAATATGCAAAATGACCTCAATTTTCAACCAATTTTCAACAAAATTTTCGAAATTTCACTTAATACATTTTCTTGCACATTTCGGGCCGCAGAAGCCATATCCGTTTTCATTTCTTCGATAACTCCAATGGTTTTACCAGAATCGTCCTTTGAAATATTCAAAAATATGCAAAATGACCTCAATTTTCAACCAATTTTCAACAAAATTTTCGAAATTTCACTTAATACATTTTCTTGCACATTTCGGGCCGCAGAAGCCATATCCGTTTTCATTTCTTCGATAACTCCAATGGTTTTCCCAGAATCGTCCTTTGAATTATTCAAAAATATGCAAAATGACCTCAATTTTCAACCAATTTTCAACACAATTGTCGAAATTTCACTTAATACATTTTCTTGCACATTTCGGGCCGCAGAAGCCATATCCGTTTTCATTTCTTCGATAACTCCAATGGTTTTCCCAGAATCGTCCTTTGAAATGTTCAAAAATATGCAAAATGACCTCAATTTTCAATCAATTTTCAACAAAATTTTCGAAATTTCACTTAATACATTTTCTTGCACATTTCAGGCCGCAGAAGCCATATCCGTTGTCATTTCTTCGATAACTCCAATGGTTTTCCCAGAATCGTCCTTTGAAATGTTCAAAAATATGCAAAATGACCTCAATTTTCAACCAATTTTCAACAAAATTTTCGAAATTTCACTTAATACATTTTCTTGCAAATTTCGGGCTGCAGAAGGCATATCCGTCTTCATTTCTTCGATAACTCCAATGGTTTTCCCAGAATCGTGCTTTGAAATGTTCAAAAATATGCAAAATGACCTCAATTTTCAACCAATTTTCAACAAAATTTTCGAAATTTCACTTAATACATTTTCTTGCACATTTCGGGTCGCAGAAGCCATATCCGTTTTCATTTCTTCGATAACTCCTGTTCGTGGTTTTCATTCGCCGTGATTCCGCTTTGTTGGGTGGCGAGAATAAAAAACAACACTTGTGGTTTTTGTTGATTTATTTACACGGAACTTACTTCGGCAACGGACACAAGACAACAGATGAAGTATATACAAAATACGGGCCTTTTATACCCAAAAAGGGAGCCGAGCTACCTGTTCTTACAATGGATTTAACTGTACATTTTTCCTAGCCAGGTAGCGCACCTGCAACTACTGTACCCTTTCTAGTCGGCTACCTAAACTTCCTGGAAATATACTTTCCATACCGGCCACCTTGAAGACCCTAACTTCAATTACAAGATTCATATGATATTATTACATTGACAGGAGATTACAATTTGTAAACCTGAATTAAGCATTTGATTGGTAAAAAATAAATCATATTATTTTTTATGTTAAATAAAATGGCATTAAGATACAAGTTTAAATAATATAAACAACGGGATCGACAATTTTTCAAGTGTTTAGCTTAAACTAAAATGCACTCCGCTACGTTGCCCGCTGATTTGGGGCGCACCCTTTGAAACCGCGCACTTTGGATTAGGGGCGCATTTTACATAGGCAGAACGCATAACTTTCGTACTGCTCTTTTCACAACACCGGCACTGGTTTTTATGGACACCACGCGAACGACGCCGTCGGTACCAGGGTGGACGTCCAGGATTCGGCCCAATCTCCACTGCAACGGCGGGGTGTTTTCTTCAACCAGGATGACCATGGTGTTGACGGCGATTGCATCAGGCTGCGTAGCGAATTTTTGATTTCGAAGGGAGTACTGAGTTAGGTACTCTTTTTTCCAGCGATGCCAAAAGTCCTGACGAAGGCGCTCGATTTTTTGCCACTGTGATAAACGATTAACTTTGAGTGGCGTGATGTCCTGCTCATCAATGGCTGTGAGTGGTTCGCCAATTAGGAAGTGACCAGGGGTTAGAGGTTGAAGGTCATTGGGGTCGTTACTCAGGGGAGTAATTGGTCGGGAGTTCAAAATCGCTTCAACACGAGTTAAAAAGGTGTACAGCTCTTCATAAGTTAAAACCATTGAATTCAATGAACGTTTGATATGATTTTTAACAGATTTTATGTTGCCTTCCCAAAGGCCGCCCATGTGTGGTGATTTTGGAGGAATAAAATGCCATTTTATTCCTTTATTTGCAAGATTCTGAATGACATTTCTGAAAGATTGCGATTTCAAAAATTCTGTTAGTTCATTCAATTTATTTCGAGCACCTACAAAGTTCGTAGCATTGTCCGAATACATATGATATACGTGACCACGCCTGGCCACTAGTCGATTAAAGGCTGCTAAAAATGATTCGGTTGTCAGATCGTTTACAAGTTCCAAATGGATCGCTTTGGTTGAAAAACATACGAATAGGCAAATGTACGCCTTGACATGACGCTTGCTACGACCACGACATTCCTTAATTAGCAGAGGTCCGGCGTAATCTACGCCACTGACTAAAAAGGGACGCGTAGGTTCAAGTCTTGATTTAGGCAAGTCACCCATTGGTGGGAATAAAGGTTTTGGGTTTGTTCGAAAACAATTAAAACATTTGTGTAACACACCTCTGACAACGGTTCTAGCAGCAGGTATCCAAAATATTTGTCTAATAGAAGCTAATGTACCTTGAAGTCCTGCGTGCAATTGTTTTTCATGTTCGTACTGAACCAAAGTTTTTGTGATGTGATGACCTTTAGGTAATAAAATCGGATGTTTTATGTCATAAGATAGTGACGATTTTTTAAGTCGCCCTCCTACGCGAATTAATTGGTTTGTTTCATCGAAAAATATGTTTAGACTTAGCAATCGTGATTTTTTGTCGATCGCTTGGTTTTGTTGAAGACAATTATATTCATTTTGAAAAGCTGTTTTTTGTAACTGACGTGCGATAGTGAATTTTGAATTTTGAAGTTCTTCTGTTAATAAATGGTTAGCCAAGTTTTTAGAATTTGGATTTTTGCAATTATTGATGAATCTTAGTACCCATGAGACCACTCTTTCTGTTTTTTTATAGGATGAAAATTTGGTTAAAATTGGCAGCTCTACTGTTGGTGTTTCGGATGATAATAACGAAATTGTACGTCGTTCTGGGGTTTCTATGGTTTCTAAATTGATATTTTGTATTGGCCATTCGGAATAGTTTTGATTTAACCAGTGTGGCCCGTGCCACCATAAGGAGTTATTTTTTAAGTTCTCCGGTGTACAACCTCGACTAATTATATCGGCGGGGTTGTCTTCACTTTTGACGTGATACCAACCGTCTTTAGGGCTAAGTGTTTGTATTTCGGAGATGCGATTCCCTACAAATGTTTGGTAGGACGCTGGAGTTCCCTTAATCCACGCTAAGACAATAGTGGAGTCGGACCAGAAATATTTTCGATTTATTTCCATATGTAAAGCTTGCGAAACAACGTTCATTAGGCGAGTTAATAACAACGCTGCTGAGAGTTCAAGTCGTGGTAACGTGATTGTTTTAAGTGGTGCGATTCTGCTTTTGGCTGCTATTAAATGAGTTTGACTGTTTTCGGATGAATCCGTAACCCTGAGATAAACCGCTGCCCCGTATGCGACTTGGGACGCATCTCCAAAGCCATGCATTTCGATTGCAATACGGTTAATCTGAATTATATTGCGTGGAATGTTAATTTGATTTAAACTACCGAAAGTTCTTAAAAGATTTTGCCATGTTTGTTGTATAGTTTCGGGAACAGGCTCGTCCCAACCGATTTTTAACATCCAGAGCCTTTGGATCACTATTTTTGCCGTAACAATGACTGGGGCAATTAAACCTAAAGGGTCGAATATTTGTGCGGTTTTCGATAAAATTTCACGTTTTGTTATTTGATTTGAAACATTATATTCAAAATCCCTGACTGAATAATTTAAAATGTCGTGATAAGGATTCCACAACAATCCTAAAGGTTTTGTGTATTCGCCTTTGTCCAATCGGATGTTTAAATTTTGTTCATGACTAAGTGTGTCAGGAATTAGCTCAGAATGATTGGAGGCCCATTTCCGTAGCGAAAATCCTCCATGTTTTAAGATTTCTATAATTTGATCGCGAATTACGATAAGTTCCTCCACCGAATTATGTCCCGTGAGAAGGTCATCGACGTAGAAATCTCTTTGGATGATTTTCGCGGCCTCTGGATATTGGGATTTGAACTGTAAGGCCAATTCGTGCAGGCACCTGATCGCAATAAAACTAGCCGGTTTTGTTCCGTACGTTAAAGTGGTTAACCGAAAAGTCTTTAATTCATCCTGAATGTTATCTCTCCAAAAAATACGTTGATAGTCTGTATGCTCAGGATGCATTAGTATCATGCGGTACATTTTCGTTATGTCGCCACTTAAAACGTATTTGAAAGTTCGAAACCGTGTTAATATTGCAAAAAGATCGTCTTGTATTGTAGGACCTGCTAAAAGATTGTCGTTGAGGGAAAGTCCGCTTTCGGTTTTTGATGATGCGTTAAATACTACCCGCAATTTGGTCGAGGTGGATTCTTTGAACACCGCGTGATGTGGCAAATATGTGACCCTTTGATTTTCGATTTCATTAGGAGGAACTTCTTCCATATGGTTTAATAGTTTATATTCGCGCATAAATTTTGAATAATCAGCTTTGAGGTCTGGTTTTTTTACAAGTTTTCGTTCAAGATTATAAAATTGCCTTAATGCATTTTTGCGATTTGAATCAAGAATTGGCGGATTATTAACAAATGGTAATTTAACTATAAAACGGCCATCAGCTGCCCTATTCGTTGTTAATTTATAATGATTTTCAGATTTAAGCTCTTCGTCAGTGAGCCTCGTGCAGACGGTTCGGCATTGTTCTAATTCCCAAAATTTTTCTACCTGTTTTTCTAAGACGGATGTTAGGGTAATGCTTAAGCCGGATGACGTATTTAGATTACCTGAATGCGGAACGTTCAAGGATCCTCCGACAATAAAACCTAACTGAGTTGCCTGCAATTTAAGTTCGCCAGCGGGCGAATTTTCGTTTGGACACAAAAGTTCCCAAAACAGACCGGCACCAATGAGGATATCAATTGGTCCAGGATCGTAAAACATAGGATCTGCTAATAGTTTATCGTTTGGAATAACCAGATGTTTTGGATCTATTCGCGCTAACGGCAGATTTTCAGTGATTTGATCCAAAATTAAACAATTCATGTTTGCCGAAAACTTCTCATAACGCGATTTTATTTCTACGTTCGTCGAATATTTTATGTTAGATTTGGTTTTTCCGATACCGCCGATATTTATATGTATTGGATTTTGTTTTAAACCTAATTTTTTGCATAGCGATGTAGTGATGTAATTACTCATGCTTCCCGAATCTAAAAGAGCTCTGCATTGTATGTATTTGTTTTGTGCATTTTTAATTAGGATTAGAGCTGTTGATAGAATTACAGTGTCCTTTAAATTCAATAATGAATGATTTACAACCGAATTTACGTGCTGAGTTTCGCTGTTTTCGGGTCCATCGCGGTGCAAAAGTGTATGATGTTTTTCTCCGCATTCGCGACATCTTGATTTTGAAAAACAAGTCTGTGTTTTATGATTGCTTCGAAAACAGTTAGTACATAAATTCAATTTTTTAGTGAAATTAAATCTTTGTTGCGAGCTTAAATTTCGAAATTCTGGACAATGATATATACTATGAATTTTATCACAGTAAAGGCAATTACTGTCTTTGTTTGTAACTACATGAGCTACCGCCCTTGGTTTTTTGTTAATATTTTGGTTTGCATTAGAAGTTTGAGGCGTGTTCGTTTTATTATTAATTAAACTGATTGATTCTAACGTTCTATACCGTTTTTCTAAGTATATGATTAACGATGAATAGGTCGGAACATCTTTGTCCAACGTAGCTTGCCAGTCTCTAATTGTGACATAGTCTAATTTTTCGATTATGATTGGGACGATTAGCGCGTGCCACTCGTCTATTTTAATATCTAATTGTTTTAAGGCTGTGACATTTCTGATTATAGTATCTAAAAGTTCGCGAATTGCATAATGTGACGCTTTAGACAAACTAGGTAGTTTTAATATGGATAAAATATGATCCTGTACGATTAGTCGCGTGTTTTTAAATCTGCTTTCGAGAATTTTCCACGCTTCTTGATAATTTTCGTCGGATGCCTCTAACTGTTCGATTGACCTTTTTGCTTCACCTTCTAAACACGATCTTAAATGCTGGAACCGTTGACAGTCGGTTAGTTTGTAAGAATTGTCTTCGATAATTGACTTGAACGTGTTAGTGAATGTTAACCATTCTTTATAACAACCCGAAAATGGTTTAATATTAATGGGTGCGATTGGAGGAAGATGTGCAAAGGTTGCGTGATTACCTGAATTAGACGTTTGTGCGTCGTCGCGACTTTCAGTTTTTGATTCTATTGTAGCTATTATTTCGCAATATTTATTTTCGATTTCTTCGCGATATTCTAAATGTTTTTCGACAAGCGCCTTGTCAGATCTATCTAATAACAAGTCGATTTCATCCTGTATACTGTTGTATTCTTGAAATGCTTGATTGGCTAATGTTACGCGCGTTTTTAATAAATGAATATTAGAGTTTGCATTGAATGAATTAACAAAAGTTTGAATTCGTGTAAATTTTGACTTGATCGTGGTTCTTTTAACGATTAATTGATCTAAAGTGGGCGCCATTTCCTAACTGATTTATGATTAAAAAAGTGTGTTTTTTGGTTGTAATAAGGATTGGAAAGGAAACGAACCATTCACCTGATACTTGTTGCTCTTGATATGTTGATGTGCCCGTTGTATGTTCACGTGTTGCGTATCACTTAGTTATGATGTCGCGATATTACTGATCGAATCACTAAATTCGTGTATTTACACATCCGGCTCGAAGGACCATATGTTCGTGGTTTTCATTCGCCGTGATTCCGCTTTGTTGGGTGGCGAGAATAAAAAACAACACTTGTGGTTTTTGTTGATTTATTTACACGGAACTTACTTCGGCAACGGACACAAGACAACAGATGAAGTATATACAAAATACGGGCCTTTTATACCCAAAAAGGGAGCCGAGCTACCTGTTCTTACAATGGATTTAACTGTACATTTTTCCTAGCCAGGTAGCGCACCTGCAACTACTGTACCCTTTCTAGTCGGCTACCTAAACTTCCTGGAAATATACTTTCCAACTCCAATGGTTTTCCCAGAATCGTCCTTTGAAATGTTCAAAAATATGCAAAATGATATCAATTTTCAACCAATTTTCAACAAAATTTTCGAAATTTCACTTAATACATTTTCTTGCACATTTCGGGCCGCAGAAGCCATATCCGTTTTCATTTCTTCGATAACTCCAATGGTTTTCCCAGAATCGTCCTTTGAAATATTCAAAAATATGCAAAATGACCTCAATTTTCAACCAATTTTCAAAAAATTTTCGAAATTTCACTTAATACATTTTCTTGCACATTTCGGGCCGCAGAAGCCATATCCGTTTTCATTTCTTCGATAACTCCAATGGTTTTCCCAGAATCGTCCTTTGAAATGTTCAAAAATATGCAAAATGACCTCAATTTTTTACCAATTTTCAACAAAATTTTCGAAATTTCACTTAATACATTTTCTTGCACATTTCGGGCCGCAGAAGCCATATCCGTTTTCATTTCTTCGATAACTCCAATGGTTTTCCCAGAATCGTCCTTTGAAATGTTCAAAAATATGCAAAATGACCTCAATTTTCAACCAATTTTCAACAAAATTTTCGAAATTTCACTTAATACATTTTCTTGCACATTTCGGGCCGCAGAAGCCATATCCGTTTTCATTTCTTCGATAACTCCAATGGTTTTCCCAGAATCGTCCTTTGAAATATTCAAAAATATGCAAAATGACCTCAATTTTCAACCAATTTTCAACAAAATTTTCGAAATTTCACTTAATACATTTTCTTGCACATTTCGGGCCGCAGAAGCCATATCCGTTTTCATTTCTTCGATAACTCCAATGGTTTTCCCAGAATCGTCCTTTGAAATGTTCAAAAATATGCAAAATGACCTCAATTTTCAACCAATTTTCAACAAAATTTTCGAAATTTCACTTAATACATTTTCTTGCATATTTCGGGCCGCAGAAGCCATATCCGTTTTCATTTCTTCGATAACTCCAATGGTTTTCCCAGAATCGTCCTTTGAAATGTTCAAAAATATGCAAAATGACCTCAATTTTCAACCAATTTTCAACAAAATTTTCGAAATTTCACTTAATACATTTTCTTGCACATTTCGGGCCGCAGAAGCCATATCCGTTTTCATTTCTTCGATAACTCCAATGGTTTTCCCAGAATCGTCCTTTGAAATGTTCAAAAATATGCAAAATGATATCAATTTTCAACCAATTTTCAACAAAATTTTCGAAATTTCACTTAATACATTTTCTTGCACATTTCGGGCCGCAGAAGCCATATCCGTTTTCATTTCTTCGATAACTCCAATGGTTTTCCCAGAATCGTCCTTTGAAATATTCAGAAATATGCAAAATGACCTCAATTTTCAACCAATTTTCAAAAAATTTTCGAAATTTCACTTAATACATTTTCTTGCACATTTCGGGCCGCAGAAGCCATATCCGTTTTCATTTCTTCGATAACTCCAATGGTTTTCCCAGAATCGTCCTTTGAAATGTTCAAAAATATGCAAAATGACCTCAATTTTCAACCAATTTTCAACAAAATTTTCGAAATTTCACTTAATACATTTTCTTGCACATTTCAGGCCGCAGAAGCCATATCCGTTTTCATTTCTTCGATAACTCCAATGGTTTTACCAGAATCGTCCTTTGAAATATTCAAAAATATGCAAAATGACCTCAATTTTCAACCAATTTTCAACAAAATTTTCGAAATTTCACTTAATACATTTTCTTGCACATTTCGGGCCGCAGAAGCCATATCCGTTTTCATTTCTTCGTTAACTCCAATGGTTTTCCCAGAATCGTCCTTTGAAATATTCAAAAATATGCAAAATGACCTCAATTTTCAACCAATTTTCAACAAAATTGTCGAAATTTCACTTAATACATTTTCTTGCACATTTCGGGCCGCAGAAGCCATATCCGTTTTCATTTCTTCGATAACTCCAATGGTTTTCCCAGAATCGTCCTTTGAAATGTTCAAAAATATGCAAAATGACCTCAATTTTCAACCAATTTTCAACAAAATGTTCGAAATTTCACTTAATACATTTTCTTGCACATTTCAGGCCGCAGAAGCCATATCCGTTGTCATTTCTTCGATAACTCCAATGGTTTTCCCAGAATCGTCCTTTGAAATGTTCAAAAATATGCAAAATGACCTCAATTTTCAACCAATTTTCAACAAAATTTTCGAAATTTCACTTAATACATTTTCTTGCAAATTTCGGGCTGCAGAAGGCATATCCGTCTTCATTTCTTCGATAACTCCAATGGTTTTCCCAGAATCGTGCTTTGAAATGTTCAAAAATATGCAAAATGACCTCAATTTTCAACCAATTTTCAAAAAATTTTCGAAATTTCACTTAATACATTTTCTTGCACATTTCGGGCCGCAGAAGCCATATCCGTTTTCATTTCTTCGATAACTCCAATGGTTTTCCCAGAATCGTCCTTTGAAATGTTCAAAAATATGCAAAATGACCTCAATTTTTTACCAATTTTCAACAAAATTTTCGAAATTTCACTTAATACATTTTCTTGCACATTTCGGGCCGCAGAAGCCATATCCGTTTTCATTTCTTCGATAACTCCAATGGTTTTCCCAGAATCGTCCTTTGAAATGTTCAAAAATATGCAAAATGACCTCAATTTTCAACCAATTTTCAACAAAATTTTCGAAATTTCACTTAATATATTTTCTTGCACATTTCGGGCCGCAGAAGCCATATCCGTTTTCATTTCTTCGATAACTCCAATGGTTTTCCCAGAATCGTCCTTTGAAATGTTCAAAAATATGCAAAATGACCTCAATTTTCAACCAATTTTCAACAAAATTTTCGAAATTTCACTTAATACATTTTCTTGCATATTTCGGGCCGCAGAAGCCATATCCGTTTTCATTTCTTCGATAACTCCAATGGTTTTCCCAGAATCGTCCTTTGAAATGTTCAAAAATATGCAAAATGACCTCAATTTTCAACCAATTTTCAACAAAATTTTCGAAATTTCACTTAATACATTTTCTTGCACATTTCGGGCCGCAGAAGCCATATCCGTTTTCATTTCTTCGATAACTCCAATGGTTTTACCAGAATCGTCCTTTGAAATATTCAAAAATATGCAAAATGACCTCAATTTTCAACCAATTTTCAACAAAATTTTCGATATTTCACTTAATACATTTTCTTGTAGATTTCGGGCCGCTGAAATCAAATCCGCTTTCACTTCTTCGATAACTACCTTGGTTTACCGAGAATCGTCCTTTGAAGTACATAGTCATAGTTACTCCCACCGAATAATCATAGTTACTCCCACCGAAGAATCATAGTTACTCCCACCGAAGAATCATAGTTACTCCCCTCCAAAATTCTCTTTACCCTTTTTGCCCTTCTCTTCATTTTTCTTTCTTTTTCGTTCTTTTCCGTCCTTTTTCGTCCTTCTTCGCCCTTTTTCACCGTTTTATGTCCTTTTTCGACTTTTTTCGTCCTCTTTCGTCCATCTTCGTCCTTTTTCGTTCTTAGTATCCTTTTTCGTCCTTTTTCGCCACAGTAGTCATATCCGTTTTCATTTCTTCGATAACTTCAATGGTTTTCCCAGAATCGTCTTTTGAAATGTTCAAAAATATGCAAAATGACCTCAATTTTCAACCAATTTTCAACACAATTTTCGAAATTTCACTTAATACATTTTCTTGCACATTTCGGGCCGCAGAAGCCATATCCGTTTTGATTTCTTCGATAACTCCAATGGTTTTCCCAGAATCGTCCTTTGAAATGTTCAAAAATATGCAAAATGACCTCAATTTTCAACCAATTTTCAACAAAATTTTCGAAATTTCACTTAATACATTTTCTTGCACATTTCGGGCCGCAGAAGCCATATCCGTTTTCATTTCTTCGATAACTCCAATGGTTTTCCCAGAATCGTCCTTTGAAATATTCAAAAATATGCAAAATGACCTCAATTTTCAACCAATTTTCAACAAAATGTTCGAAATTTCTCTTAATACATTTTCTTGCACATTTCGGGCCGCAGAAGCCATATCCGTTTTGATTTCTTCGATAACTCCAATGGTTTTCCCAGAATCGTCCTTTGAAATGTTCAAAAATATGCAAAATGACCTCAATTTTCAACCAATTTTCAACAAAATTTTCGAAATTTCACTTAATACATTTTCTTGCACATTTCGGGCCGCAGAAGCCATATCCGTTTTCATTTCTTCGATAACTCCAATGGTTTTCCCAGAATCGTCCTTTGAAATATTCAAAAATATGCAAAATGACCTCAATTTTCAACCAATTTTCAACAAAATGTTCGAAATTTCTCTTAATACATTTTCTTGCACATTTCGGGCCGCAGAAGCCATATCCGTTTTCATTTCTTCGATAACTCCAATGGTTTTCCCAGAATCGTCCTTTGAAATGTTCAAAAATATGCAAAATGACCTCAATTTTCGACCAATTTTCAACAAAATTTTCGAAATTTCACTTAATACATTTTCTTGCACTATTCGGGCCGCAGAAGCCATATCCGTTTTCATTTCTTCGATAACTCCAATGGTTTTCCCAGAATCGTCCTTTGAAATGTTCAAAAATATGCAAAATGACCTCAATTTTCAACCAATTTTCAACAAAATTTTCGAAATTTCACTTAATACATTTTCTTGCACATTTCGGGCCGCAGAAGCCATATCCGTTTTCATTTCTTCCATAACTCCAATGGTTTTCCCAGAATCGTCCTTTGAAATGTTCAAAAATATGCAAAATGACCTCAATTTTCAACCAATTTTCAACAAAATTTTCGAAATTTCACTTAATACATTTTCTTGCATATTTCGGGCCGCAGAAGCCATATCCGTTTTCATTTCTTCGATAACTCCAATGGTTTTCCCAGAATCGTCCTTTGAAATGTTCAAAAATATGCAAAATGACCTCAATTTTCAACCAATTTTCAACAAAATTTTCGAAATTTCACTTAATACATTTTCTTGCACATTTCGGGCCGCAGAAGCCATATCCGTTTTCATTTCTTCGATAACTCCAATGGTTTTACCAGAATCGTCCTTTGAAATATTCAAAAATATGCAAAATGACCTCAATTTTCAACCAATTTTCAACAAAATTTTCGATATTTCACTTAATACATTTTCTTGTAGATTTCGGGCCGCTGAAATCAAATCCGCTTTCACTTCTTCGATAACTACCTTGGTTTACCGAGAATCGTCCTTTGAAGTACATAGTCATAGTTACTCCCACCGAATAATCATAGTTACTCCCACCGAAGAATCATAGTTACTCCCACCGAAGAATCATAGTTACTCCCCTCCAAAATTCTCTTTACCCTTTTTGCCCTTCTCTTCATTTTTCTTTCTTTTTCTTTCTTTTCCGTCCTTTTTCGTCCTTCTTCGCCCTTTTTCACCGTTTTATGTCCTTTTTCGACTTTTTTCGTCCTCTTTCGTCCATCTTCGTCCTTTTTCGTTCTTAGTATCCTTTTTCGTCCTTTTTCGCCACAGTAGTCATATCCGTTTTCATTTCTTCGATAACTTCAATGGTTTTCCCAGAATCGTCTTTTGAAATGTTCAAAAATATGCAAAATGACCTCAATTTTCAACCAATTTTCAACACAATTTTCGAAATTTCACTTAATACATTTTCTTGCACATTTCGGGCCGCAGAAGCCATATCCGTTTTGATTTCTTCGATAACTCCAATGGTTTTCCCAGAATCGTCCTTTGAAATGTTCAAAAATATGCAAAATGACCTCAATTTTCAACCAATTTTCAACAAAATTTTCGAAATTTCACTTAATACATTTTCTTGCACATTTCGGGCCGCAGAAGCCATATCCGTTTTCATTTCTTCGATAACTCCAATGGTTTTCCCAGAATCGTCCTTTGAAATATTCAAAAATATGCAAAATGACCTCAATTTTCAACCAATTTTCAACAAAATGTTCGAAATTTCTCTTAATACATTTTCTTGCACATTTCGGGCCGCAGAAGCCATATCCGTTTTGATTTCTTCGATAACTCCAATGGTTTTCCCAGAATCGTCCTTTGAAATGTTCAAAAATATGCAAAATGACCTCAATTTTCAACCAATTTTCAACAAAATTTTCGAAATTTCACTTAATACATTTTCTTGCACATTTCGGGCCGCAGAAGCCATATCCGTTTTCATTTCTTCGATAACTCCAATGGTTTTCCCAGAATCGTCCTTTGAAATATTCAAAAATATGCAAAATGACCTCAATTTTCAACCAATTTTCAACAAAATGTTCGAAATTTCTCTTAATACATTTTCTTGCACATTTCGGGCCGCAGAAGCCATATCCGTTTTCATTTCTTCGATAACTCCAATGGTTTTCCCAGAATCGTCCTTTGAAATGTTCAAAAATATGCAAAATGACCTCAATTTTCGACCAATTTTCAACAAAATTTTCGAAATTTCACTTAATACATTTTCTTGCACTATTCGGGCCGCAGAAGCCATATCCGTTTTCATTTCTTCGATAACTCCAATGGTTTTCCCAGAATCGTCCTTTGAAATGTTCAAAAATATGCAAAATGACCTCAATTTTCAACCAATTTTCAACAAAATTTTCGAAATTTCACTTAATACATTTTCTTGCACATTTCGGGCCGCAGAAGCCATATCCGTTTTCATTTCTTCCATAACTCCAATGGTTTTCCCAGAATCGTCCTTTGAAATGTTCAAAAATATGCAAAATGACCTCAATTTTCAACCAATTTTCAACAAAATTTTCGAAATTTCACTTAATACATTTTCTTGCACATTTCGGGCCGCAGAAGCCATATCCGTTTTCATTTCTTCGATAACTCCCATGGTATTCCAAGAATCGTCCTTTGAAATGTTCAAAAATATGCAAAATGACCTCAATTTCCAACCAATTTTCAACAAAATTTTCGAAATTTCACTTAATACATTTTCTTGCACATTTCGGGCCGCAGAAGCCATATCCGTTTTCATTTCTTCGATAACTCCAATGGTTTTCCCAGAATCATCCTCTGAAATATTCAAAAATATGCAAAATGACCTCAATTTTCAACCAATTTTCAACAAAATTTTCGAAATTTCACTTAATACATTTTCTTGCACATTTCGGGCCGCAGAAGCCATATCCGTTTTCATTTCTTCGATAACTCCAATGGTTTTCCCAGAATCGTCCTTTATAATGTTCAAAAATATGCAAAATGACCTCAATTTTCAACCAATTTTCAACAAAATTTTCGAAATTTCACTTAATACATTTTCTTGCACATTTCGGGCGGCAGAAGCCATATCCGTTTTCATTTCTTCGATAACTCAAATGATTTTCCCAGAATCGTCCTTTGAAATATTCAAAAAAATGAAAATGACCTCAATTTTCAACCAATTTTCAACAAAATTTTCGAAATTTCACTTAATACATTTTCTTGCACATTTCGGGCCGCAGAAGCCATATCCGTTTTCATTTCTTCGATAACTCCAATGGTTTTCCCAGAATCGTCTTTTGCAATGTTCAAAAATATGCAAAATGACCTCAATTTTTTACCAATTTTCAACAAAATTTTCGAAATTTCACTTAATACATTTTCTTGCACATTTCGGGCCGCAGAAGCCATATCCGTTTTCATTTCTTCGATAACTCCAATGGTTTTCCCAGAATCGTCCTTTGAAATGTTCAAAAATATGCAAAATGACCTCAATTTTCAACCAATTTTCAACAAAATTTTCGAAATTTCACTTAATATATTTTCTTGCACATTTCGGGCCGCAGAAGCCATATCCGTTTTCATTTCTTCGATAACTCCAATGGTTTTCCCAGAATCGTCCTTTGAAATGTTCAAAAATAGGCAAAATGACCTCAATTTTCAACCAATTTTCAACAAAATTTTCGAAATTTCACTTAATACATTTTCTTGCACATTTCGGGCCGCAGAAGCCATATCCGTTTTCATTTCTTCGATAACTCCAATGGTTTTCCCAGAATCGTCCTTTGAAATATTCAAAAATATGCAAAATGACCTCAATTTTCAACCAATTTTCAACAAAATTTTCGAAATTTCACTTAATACATTTTCTTGCACATTTCGGGCCGCAGAAGCCAAATCCGTTTTCATTTCTTCGATAACTCCAATGGTTTTCCCAGAATCGTCCTTTGAAATGTTCAAAAATATGCAAAATGACCTCAATTTTCAACCAATTTTCAACAAAATTTTCGAAATTTCACTTAATACATTTTCTTGCATATTTCGGGCCGCAGAAGCCATATCCGTTTTCATTTCTTCGATAACTCCAATGGTTTTCCCAGAATCGTCCTTTGAAATGTTCAAAAATATGCAAAATGACCTCAATTTTCAACCAATTTTCAACAAAATTTTCGAAATTTCACTTAATACATTTTCTTGCACATTTCGGGCCGCAGAAGCCATATCCGTTTTCATTTCTTCGATAACTCCAATGGTTTTACCAGAATCGTCCTTTGAAATATTCAAAAATATGCAAAATGACCTCAATTTTCAACCAATTTTCAACAAAATTTTCGAAACTTCACTTAATACATTTTCTTGCACATTTCGGGCCGCAGAAGCCATATCCGTTTTCATTTCTTCGATAACTCCAATGGTTTTCCCAGAATCGTCCTTTGAAATATTCAAAAATATGCAAAATGACCTCAATTTTCAACCAATTTTCAACAAAATTTTCGAAATTTCACTTAATACATTTTCTTGCATATTTCGGGCCGCAGAAGCCATATCCGTTTTCATTTCTTCGATAACTCCAATGGTTTTCCCAGAATCGTCCTTTGAAATGTTCAAAAATATGCAAAATGACCTCAATTTTCAACCAATTTTCAACAAAATTTTCGAAATTTCACTTAATACATTTTCTTGCACATTTCGGGCCGCAGAAGCCATATCCGTTTTCATTTCTTCGATAACTCCAATGGTTTTACCAGAATCGTCCTTTGAAATATTCAAAAATATGCAAAATGACCTCAATTTTCAACCAATTTTCAACAAAATTTTCGAAATTTCACTTAATACATTTTCTTGCACATTTCGGGCCGCAGAAGCCATATCCGTTTTCATTTCTTCGATAACTCCAATGGTTTTCCCAGAATCGTCCTTTGAAATATTCAAAAATATGCAAAATGACCTCAATTTTCAACCAATTTTCAACAAAATTGTCGAAATTTCACTTAATACATTTTCTTGCACATTTCGGGCCGCAGAAGCCATATCCGTTTTCATTTCTTCGATAACTCCAATGGTTTTCCCAGAATCGTCCTTTGAAATGTTCAAAAATATGCAAAATGACCTCAATTTTCAATCAATTTTCAACAAAATTTTCGAAATTTCACTTAATACATTTTCTTGCACATTTCAGGCCGCAGAAGCCATATCCGTTGTCATTTCTTCGATAACTCCAATGGTTTTCCCAGAATCGTCCTTTGAAATGTTCAAAAATATGCAAAATGACCTCAATTTTCAACCAATTTTCAACAAAATTTTCGAAATTTCACTTAATACATTTTCTTGCAAATTTCGGGCTGCAGAAGGCATATCCGTCTTCATTTCTTCGATAACTCCAATGGTTTTCCCAGAATCGTGCTTTGAAATGTTCAAAAATATGCAAAATGACCTCAATTTTCAACCAATTTTCAACAAAATTTTCGAAATTTCACTTAATACATTTTCTTGCACATTTCGGGCCGCAGAAGCCATATCCGTTTTCATTTCTTCGATAACTCCTGTTCGTGGTTTTCATTCGCCGTGATTCCGCTTTGTTGGGTGGCGAGAATAAAAAACAACACTTGTGGTTTTTGTTGATTTATTTACACGGAACTTACTTCGGCAACGGACACAAGACAACAGATGAAGTATATACAAAATACGGGCCTTTTATACCCAAAAAGGGAGCCGAGCTACCTGTTCTTACAATGGATTTAACTGTACATTTTTCCTAGCCAGGTAGCGCACCTGCAACTACTGTACCCTTTCTAGTCGGCTACCTAAACTTCCTGGAAATATACTTTCCATACCGGCCACCTTGAAGACCCTAACTTCAATTACAAGATTCATATGATATTATTACATTGACAGGAGATTACAATTTGTAAACCTGAATTAAGCATTTGATTGGTAAAAAATAAATCATATTATTTTTTACGTTAAATAAAATGGCATTAAGATACAAGTTTAAATAATATAAACAACGGGATCGACAATTTTTCAAGTGTTTAGCTTAAACTAAAATGCACTCCGCTACGTTGCCCGCTGATTTGGGGCGCACCCTTTGAAACCGCGCACTTTGGATTAGGGGCGCATTTTACATAGGCAGAACGCATAACTTTCGTACTGCTCTTTTCACAACACCGGCACTGGTTTTTATGGACACCACGCGAACGACGCCGTCGGTACCAGGGTGGACGTCCAGGATTCGGCCCAATCTCCACTGCAACGGCGGGGTGTTTTCTTCAACCAGGATGACCATGGTGTTGACGGCGATTGCATCAGGCTGCGTAGCGAATTTTTGATTTCGAAGGGAGTACTGAGTTAGGTACTCTTTTTTCCAGCGATGCCAAAAGTCCTGACGAAGGCGCTCGATTTTTTGCCACTGTGATAAACGATTAACTTTGAGTGGCGTGATGTCCTGCTCATCAATGGCTGTGAGTGGTTCGCCAATTAGGAAGTGACCAGGGGTTAGAGGTTGAAGGTCATTGGGGTCGTTACTCAGGGGAGTAATTGGTCGGGAGTTCAAAATCGCTTCAACACGAGTTAAAAAGGTGTACAGCTCTTCATAAGTTAAAACCATTGAATTCAATGAACGTTTGATATGATTTTTAACAGATTTTATGTTGCCTTCCCAAAGGCCGCCCATGTGTGGTGATTTTGGAGGAATAAAATGCCATTTTATTCCTTTATTTGCAAGATTCTGAATGACATTTCTGAAAGATTGCGATTTCAAAAATTCTGTTAGTTCATTCAATTTATTTCGAGCACCTACAAAGTTCGTAGCATTGTCCGAATACATATGATATACGTGACCACGCCTGGCCACTAGTCGATTAAAGGCTGCTAAAAATGATTCGGTTGTCAGATCGTTTACAAGTTCCAAATGGATCGCTTTGGTTGAAAAACATACGAATAGGCAAATGTACGCCTTGACATGACGCTTGCTACGACCACGACATTCCTTAATTAGCAGAGGTCCGGCGTAATCTACGCCACTGACTAAAAAGGGACGCGTAGGTTCAAGTCTTGATTTAGGCAAGTCACCCATTGGTGGGAATAAAGGTTTTGGGTTTGTTCGAAAACAATTAAAACATTTGTGTAACACACCTCTGACAACGGTTCTAGCAGCAGGTATCCAAAATATTTGTCTAATAGAAGCTAATGTACCTTGAAGTCCTGCGTGCAATTGTTTTTCATGTTCGTACTGAACCAAAGTTTTTGTGATGTGATGACCTTTAGGTAATAAAATCGGATGTTTTATGTCATAAGATAGTGACGATTTTTTAAGTCGCCCTCCTACGCGAATTAATTGGTTTGTTTCATCGAAAAATATGTTTAGACTTAGCAATCGTGATTTTTTGTCGATCGCTTGGTTTTGTTGAAGACAATTATATTCATTTTGAAAAGCTGTTTTTTGTAACTGACGTGCGATAGTGAATTTTGAATTTTGAAGTTCTTCTGTTAATAAATGGTTAGCCAAGTTTTTAGAATTTGGATTTTTGCAATTATTGATGAATCTTAGTACCCATGAGACCACTCTTTCTGTTTTTTTATAGGATGAAAATTTGGTTAAAATTGGCAGCTCTACTGTTGGTGTTTCGGATGATAATAACGAAATTGTACGTCGTTCTGGGGTTTCTATGGTTTCTAAATTGATATTTTGTATTGGCCATTCGGAATAGTTTTGATTTAACCAGTGTGGCCCGTGCCACCATAAGGAGTTATTTTTTAAGTTCTCCGGTGTACAACCTCGACTAATTATATCGGCGGGGTTGTCTTCACTTTTGACGTGATACCAACCGTCTTTAGGGCTAAGTGTTTGTATTTCGGAGATGCGATTCCCTACAAATGTTTGGTAGGACGCTGGAGTTCCCTTAATCCACGCTAAGACAATAGTGGAGTCGGACCAGAAATATTTTCGATTTATTTCCATATGTAAAGCTTGCGAAACAACGTTCATTAGGCGAGTTAATAACAACGCTGCTGAGAGTTCAAGTCGTGGTAACGTGATTGTTTTAAGTGGTGCGATTCTGCTTTTGGCTGCTATTAAATGAGTTTGACTGTTTTCGGATGAATCCGTAACCCTGAGATAAACCGCTGCCCCGTATGCGACTTGGGACGCATCTCCAAAGCCATGCATTTCGATTGCAATACGGTTAATCTGAATTATATTGCGTGGAATGTTAATTTGATTTAAACTACCGAAAGTTCTTAAAAGATTTTGCCATGTTTGTTGTATAGTTTCGGGAACAGGCTCGTCCCAACCGATTTTTAACATCCAGAGCCTTTGGATCACTATTTTTGCCGTAACAATGACTGGGGCAATTAAACCTAAAGGGTCGAATATTTGTGCGGTTTTCGATAAAATTTCACGTTTTGTTATTTGATTTGAAACATTATATTCAAAATCCCTGACTGAATAATTTAAAATGTCGTGATAAGGATTCCACAACAATCCTAAAGGTTTTGTGTATTCGCCTTTGTCCAATCGGATGTTTAAATTTTGTTCATGACTAAGTGTGTCAGGAATTAGCTCAGAATGATTGGAGGCCCATTTCCGTAGCGAAAATCCTCCATGTTTTAAGATTTCTATAATTTGATCGCGAATTACGATAAGTTCCTCCACCGAATTATGTCCCGTGAGAAGGTCATCGACGTAGAAATCTCTTTGGATGATTTTCGCGGCCTCTGGATATTGGGATTTGAACTGTAAGGCCAATTCGTGCAGGCACCTGATCGCAATAAAACTAGCCGGTTTTGTTCCGTACGTTAAAGTGGTTAACCGAAAAGTCTTTAATTCATCCTGAATGTTATCTCTCCAAAAAATACGTTGATAGTCTGTATGCTCAGGATGCATTAGTATCATGCGGTACATTTTCGTTATGTCGCCACTTAAAACGTATTTGAAAGTTCGAAACCGTGTTAATATTGCAAAAAGATCGTCTTGTATTGTAGGACCTGCTAAAAGATTGTCGTTGAGGGAAAGTCCGCTTTCGGTTTTTGATGATGCGTTAAATACTACCCGCAATTTGGTCGAGGTGGATTCTTTGAACACCGCGTGATGTGGCAAATATGTGACCCTTTGATTTTCGATTTCATTAGGAGGAACTTCTTCCATATGGTTTAATAGTTTATATTCGCGCATAAATTTTGAATAATCAGCTTTGAGGTCTGGTTTTTTTACAAGTTTTCGTTCAAGATTATAAAATTGCCTTAATGCATTTTTGCGATTTGAATCAAGAATTGGCGGATTATTAACAAATGGTAATTTAACTATAAAACGGCCATCAGCTGCCCTATTCGTTGTTAATTTATAATGATTTTCAGATTTAAGCTCTTCGTCAGTGAGCCTCGTGCAGACGGTTCGGCATTGTTCTAATTCCCAAAATTTTTCTACCTGTTTTTCTAAGACGGATGTTAGGGTAATGCTTAAGCCGGATGACGTATTTAGATTACCTGAATGCGGAACGTTCAAGGATCCTCCGACAATAAAACCTAACTGAGTTGCCTGCAATTTAAGTTCGCCAGCGGGCGAATTTTCGTTTGGACACAAAAGTTCCCAAAACAGACCGGCACCAATGAGGATATCAATTGGTCCAGGATCGTAAAACATAGGATCTGCTAATAGTTTATCGTTTGGAATAACCAGATGTTTTGGATCTATTCGCGCTAACGGCAGATTTTCAGTGATTTGATCCAAAATTAAACAATTCATGTTTGCCGAAAACTTCTCATAACGCGATTTTATTTCTACGTTCGTCGAATATTTTATGTTAGATTTGGTTTTTCCGATACCGCCGATATTTATATGTATTGGATTTTGTTTTAAACCTAATTTTTTGCATAGCGATGTAGTGATGTAATTACTCATGCTTCCCGAATCTAAAAGAGCTCTGCATTGTATGTATTTGTTTTGTGCATTTTTAATTAGGATTAGAGCTGTTGATAGAATTACAGTGTCCTTTAAATTCAATAATGAATGATTTACAACCGAATTTACGTGCTGAGTTTCGCTGTTTTCGGGTCCATCGCGGTGCAAAAGTGTATGATGTTTTTCTCCGCATTCGCGACATCTTGATTTTGAAAAACAAGTCTGTGTTTTATGATTGCTTCGAAAACAGTTAGTACATAAATTCAATTTTTTAGTGAAATTAAATCTTTGTTGCGAGCTTAAATTTCGAAATTCTGGACAATGATATATACTATGAATTTTATCACAGTAAAGGCAATTACTGTCTTTGTTTGTAACTACATGAGCTACCGCCCTTGGTTTTTTGTTAATATTTTGGTTTGCATTAGAAGTTTGAGGCGTGTTCGTTTTATTATTAATTAAACTGATTGATTCTAACGTTCTATACCGTTTTTCTAAGTATATGATTAACGATGAATAGGTCGGAACATCTTTGTCCAACGTAGCTTGCCAGTCTCTAATTGTGACATAGTCTAATTTTTCGATTATGATTGGGACGATTAGCGCGTGCCACTCGTCTATTTTAATATCTAATTGTTTTAAGGCTGTGACATTTCTGATTATAGTATCTAAAAGTTCGCGAATTGCATAATGTGACGCTTTAGACAAACTAGGTAGTTTTAATATGGATAAAATATGATCCTGTACGATTAGTCGCGTGTTTTTAAATCTGCTTTCGAGAATTTTCCACGCTTCTTGATAATTTTCGTCGGATGCCTCTAACTGTTCGATTGACCTTTTTGCTTCACCTTCTAAACACGATCTTAAATGCTGGAACCGTTGACAGTCGGTTAGTTTGTAAGAATTGTCTTCGATAATTGACTTGAACGTGTTAGTGAATGTTAACCATTCTTTATAACAACCCGAAAATGGTTTAATATTAATGGGTGCGATTGGAGGAAGATGTGCAAAGGTTGCGTGATTACCTGAATTAGACGTTTGTGCGTCGTCGCGACTTTCAGTTTTTGATTCTATTGTAGCTATTATTTCGCAATATTTATTTTCGATTTCTTCGCGATATTCTAAATGTTTTTCGACAAGCGCCTTGTCAGATCTATCTAATAACAAGTCGATTTCATCCTGTATACTGTTGTATTCTTGAAATGCTTGATTGGCTAATGTTACGCGCGTTTTTAATAAATGAATATTAGAGTTTGCATTGAATGAATTAACAAAAGTTTGAATTCGTGTAAATTTTGACTTGATCGTGGTTCTTTTAACGATTAATTGATCTAAAGTGGGCGCCATTTCCTAACTGATTTATGATTAAAAAAGTGTGTTTTTTGGTTGTAATAAGGATTGGAAAGGAAACGAACCATTCACCTGATACTTGTTGCTCTTGATATGTTGATGTGCCCGTTGTATGTTCACGTGTTGCGTATCACTTAGTTATGATGTCGCGATATTACTGATCGAATCACTAAATTCGTGTATTTACACATCCGGCTCGAAGGACCATATGTTCGTGGTTTTCATTCGCCGTGATTCCGCTTTGTTGGGTGGCGAGAATAAAAAACAACACTTGTGGTTTTTGTTGATTTATTTACACGGAACTTACTTCGGCAACGGACACAAGACAACAGATGAAGTATATACAAAATACGGGCCTTTTATACCCAAAAAGGGAGCCGAGCTACCTGTTCTTACAATGGATTTAACTGTACATTTTTCCTAGCCAGGTAGCGCACCTGCAACTACTGTACCCTTTCTAGTCGGCTACCTAAACTTCCTGGAAATATACTTTCCAACTCCAATGGTTTTCCCAGAATCGTCCTTTGAAATGTTCAAAAATATGCAAAATGATATCAATTTTCAACCAATTTTCAACAAAATTTTCGAAATTTCACTTAATACATTTTCTTGCACATTTCGGGCCGCAGAAGCCATATCCGTTTTCATTTCTTCGATAACTCCAATGGTTTTCCCAGAATCGTCCTTTGAAATATTCAAAAATATGCAAAATGACCTCAATTTTCAACCAATTTTCAAAAAATTTTCGAAATTTCACTTAATACATTTTCTTGCACATTTCGGGCCGCAGAAGCCATATCCGTTTTCATTTCTTCGATAACTCCAATGGTTTTCCCAGAATCGTCCTTTGAAATGTTCAAAAATATGCAAAATGACCTCAATTTTTTACCAATTTTCAACAAAATTTTCGAAATTTCACTTAATACATTTTCTTGCACATTTCGGGCCGCAGAAGCCATATCCGTTTTCATTTCTTCGATAACTCCAATGGTTTTCCCAGAATCGTCCTTTGAAATGTTCAAAAATATGCAAAATGACCTCAATTTTCAACCAATTTTCAACAAAATTTTCGAAATTTCACTTAATACATTTTCTTGCACATTTCGGGCCGCAGAAGCCATATCCGTTTTCATTTCTTCGATAACTCCAATGGTTTTCCCAGAATCGTCCTTTGAAATATTCAAAAATATGCAAAATGACCTCAATTTTCAACCAATTTTCAACAAAATTTTCGAAATTTCACTTAATACATTTTCTTGCACATTTCGGGCCGCAGAAGCCATATCCGTTTTCATTTCTTCGATAACTCCAATGGTTTTCCCAGAATCGTCCTTTGAAATGTTCAAAAATATGCAAAATGACCTCAATTTTCAACCAATTTTCAACAAAATTTTCGAAATTTCACTTAATACATTTTCTTGCATATTTCGGGCCGCAGAAGCCATATCCGTTTTCATTTCTTCGATAACTCCAATGGTTTTCCCAGAATCGTCCTTTGAAATGTTCAAAAATATGCAAAATGACCTCAATTTTCAACCAATTTTCAACAAAATTTTCGAAATTTCACTTAATACATTTTCTTGCACATTTCGGGCCGCAGAAGCCATATCCGTTTTCATTTCTTCGATAACTCCAATGGTTTTCCCAGAATCGTCCTTTGAAATGTTCAAAAATATGCAAAATGATATCAATTTTCAACCAATTTTCAACAAAATTTTCGAAATTTCACTTAATACATTTTCTTGCACATTTCGGGCCGCAGAAGCCATATCCGTTTTCATTTCTTCGATAACTCCAATGGTTTTCCCAGAATCGTCCTTTGAAATATTCAGAAATATGCAAAATGACCTCAATTTTCAACCAATTTTCAAAAAATTTTCGAAATTTCACTTAATACATTTTCTTGCACATTTCGGGCCGCAGAAGCCATATCCGTTTTCATTTCTTCGATAACTCCAATGGTTTTCCCAGAATCGTCCTTTGAAATGTTCAAAAATATGCAAAATGACCTCAATTTTTTACCAATTTTCAACAAAATTTTCGAAATTTCACTTAATACATTTTCTTGCACATTTCGGGCCGCAGAAGCCATATCCGTTTTCATTTCTTCGATAACTCCAATGGTTTTCCCAGAATCGTCCTTTGAAATGTTCAAAAATATGCAAAATGACCTCAATTTTCAACCAATTTTCAACAAAATTTTCGAAATTTCACTTAATATATTTTCTTGCACATTTCGGGCCGCAGAAGCCATATCCGTTTTCATTTCTTCGATAACTCCAATGGTTTTCCCAGAATCGTCCTTTGAAATGTTCAAAAATATGCAAAATAACCTCAATTTTCAACCAATTTTCAACAAAATTTTCGAAATTTCACTTAATACATTTTCTTGCACATTTCGGGCCGCAGAAGCCATATCCGTTTTCATTTCTTCGATAACTCCAATGGTTTTCCCAGAATCGTCCTTTGAAATATTCAAAAATATGCAAAATGACCTCAATTTTCAACCAATTTTCAACAAAATTTTCGAAATTTCACTTAATACATTTTCTTGCACATTTCGGGCCGCAGAAGCCATATCCGTTTTCATTTCTTCGATAACTCCAATGGTTTTCCCAGAATCGTCCTTTGAAATGTTCAAAAATATGCAAAATGACCTCAATTTTTTACCAATTTTCAACAAAATTTTCGAAATTTCACTTAATACATTTTCTTGCACATTTCGGGCCGCAGAAGCCATATCCGTTTTCATTTCTTCGATAACTCCAATGGTTTTCCCAGAATCGTCCTTTGAAATGTTCAAAAATATGCAAAATGACCTCAATTTTCAACCAATTTTCAACAAAATTTTCGAAATTTCACTTAATATATTTTCTTGCACATTTCGGGCCGCAGAAGCCATATCCGTTTTCATTTCTTCGATAACTCCAATGGTTTTCCCAGAATCGTCCTTTGAAATGTTCAAAAATATGCAAAATGACCTCAATTTTCAACCAATTTTCAACAAAATTTTCGAAATTTCACTTAATACATTTTCTTGCATATTTCGGGCCGCAGAAGCCATATCCGTTTTCATTTCTTCGATAACTCCAATGGTTTTCCCAGAATCGTCCTTTGAAATGTTCAAAAATATGCAAAATGACCTCAATTTTCAACCAATTTTCAACAAAATTTTCGAAATTTCACTTAATACATTTTCTTGCACATTTCGGGCCGCAGAAGCCATATCCGTTTTCATTTCTTCGATAACTCCAATGGTTTTACCAGAATCGTCCTTTGAAATATTCAAAAATATGCAAAATGACCTCAATTTTCAACCAATTTTCAACAAAATTTTCGAAATTTCACTTAATACATTTTCTTGCACATTTCGGGCCGCAGAAGCCATATCCGTTTTCATTTCTTCGATAACTCCAATGGTTTTCTCAGAATCGTCCTTTGAAATATTCAAAAATATGCAAAATGACCTCAATTTTCAACCAATTTTCAACAAAATTGTCGAAATTTCACTTAATACATTTTCTTGCACATTTCGGGCCGCAGAAGCCATATCCGTTTTCATTTCTTCGATAACTCCAATGGTTTTCCCAGAATCGTCCTTTGAAATGTTCAAAAATATGCAAAATGACCTCAATTTTCAACCAATTTTCAACAAAATTTTCGAAATTTCACTTAATACATTTTCTTGCAAATTTCGGGCTGCAGAAGGCATATCCGTCTTCATTTCTTCGATAACTCCAATGGTTTTCCCAGAATCGTGCTTTGAAATGTTCAAAAATATGCAAAATGACCTCAATTTTCAACCAATTTTCAACAAAATTTTCGAAATTTCACTTAATACATTTTCTTGCACATTTCGGGCCGCAGAAGCCATATCCGTTTTCATTTCTTCGATAACTCCAATGGTTTTCCCAGAATCGTCCTTTGAAATGTTCAAAAATATGCAAAATGATATCAATTTTCAACCAATTTTCAACAAAATTTTCGAAATTTCACTTAATACATTTTCTTGCACATTTCGGGCCGCAGAAGCCATATCCGTTTTCATTTCTTCGATAACTCCAATGGTTTTCCCAGAATCGTCCTTTGAAATATTCAAAAATATGCAAAATGACCTCAATTTTCAACCAATTTTCAAAAAATTTTCGAAATTTCACTTAATACATTTTCTTGCACATTTCGGGCCGCAGAAGCCATATCCGTTTTCATTTCTTCGATAACTCCAATGGTTTTCCCAGAATCGTCCTTTGAAATGTTCAAAAATATGCAAAATGACCTCAATTTTTTACCAATTTTCAACAAAATTTTCGAAATTTCACTTAATACATTTTCTTGCACATTTCGGGCCGCAGAAGCCATATCCGTTTTCATTTCTTCGATAACTCCAATGGTTTTCCCAGAATCGTCCTTTGAAATGTTCAAAAATATGCAAAATGACCTCAATTTTCAACCAATTTTCAACAAAATTTTCGAAATTTCACTTAATATATTTTCTTGCACATTTCGGGCCGCAGAAGCCATATCCGTTTTCATTTCTTCGATAACTCCAATGGTTTTCCCAGAATCGTCCTTTGAAATATTCAAAAATATGAAAATGACCTCAATTTTCAAAATTTCGAAATTTCACTTAATACATTTTCTTGCACATTTCGGGCCGCAGAAGCCATATCCGTTTTCATTTCTTCGATAACTCCAATGGTTTTCCCAGAATCGTCCTTTGAAATATTCAAAAATATGCAAAATGACCTCAATTTTCAACCAATTTTCAAAAAATTTTCGAAATTTCACTTAATACATTTTCTTGCACATTTCGGGCCGCAGAAGCCATATCCGTTTTCATTTCTTCGATAACTCCAATGGTTTTCCCAGAATCGTCCTTTGAAATGTTCAAAAATATGCAAAATGACCTCAATTTTCAACCAATTTTCAACAAAATTTTCGAAATTTCACTTAATACATTTTCTTGCACATTTCGGGCCGCAGTAGCCATATCCGTTTTCATTTCTTCGATAACTCCAATGGCTTTTCCAGAATCGTCCTTTGAAATGTTCAAAAATATGCAAAATGACCTCAATTTTCAACCAATTTTCAACAAAATTTTCGAAATTTCACTTAATACATTTTCTTGTAGATTTCGTGCCGCAGAAATCAAATCCGCTTTCACTTCTTCGATAACTACCTTGGTTTACCGAGAATCGTCCTTTGAAGTACATAGTCATAGTTACTCCCACCGAATAATCATAGTTACTCCCACCGAAGAATCATAGTTACTCCCACCGAAGAATCATAGTTACTCCCCTCCAAAATTCTCTTTACCCTTTTTGCCCTTCTCTTCATTTTTCTTTCTTTTTCGTTCGTTTCCGTCCTTTTTCGTCCTTCTTCGTCCTTTTTCGCCGTTTTATGTCCTTTTTCGACTTTTTTCGTCCTCTTTCGTCCATCTTCGTCCTTTTTCGTTCTTAGTATCCTTTTTCGTCCTTTTTCGCCACAGTAGTCATATCCGTTTTCATTTCATCGATAACTTCAATGGTTTTCCCAGAATCGTCCTTTGAAATATTCAAAAATATGAAAATGACCTCAATTTTCAAAATTTCGAAATCTCACTTAATACATTTTCTTGCACATTTCGGGCCGCAGAAGCCATATCCGTTTTCATTTCTTCGATAACTCCAATGGTTTTCCCAGAATCGTCCTTTGAAATATTCAAAAATATGCAAAATGACCTCAATTTTCAACCAATTTTCAACAAAATGTTCGAAATTTCTCTTAATACATTTTCTTGCACATTTCGGGCCGCAGAAGCCATATCCGTTTTGATTTCTTCGATAACTCCAATGGTTTTCCCAGAATCGTCCTTTGAAATGTTCAAAAATATGCAAAATGACCTCAATTTTCAACCAATTTTCAACAAAATTTTCGAAATTTCACTTAATACATTTTCTTGCACATTTCGGGCCGCAGAAGCCATATCCGTTTTCATTTCTTCGATAACTCCAATGGTTTTCCCAGAATCGTCCTTTGAAATATTCAAAAATATGCAAAATGACCTCAATTTTCAACCAATTTTCAACAAAATGTTCGAAATTTCTCTTAATACATTTTCTTGCACATTTCGGGCCGCAGAAGCCATATCCGTTTTCATTTCTTCGATAACTCCAATGGTTTTCCCAGAATCGTCCTTTGAAATGTTCAAAAATATGCAAAATGACCTCAATTTTCGACCAATTTTCAACAAAATTTTCGAAATTTCACTTAATACATTTTCTTGCACTATTCGGGCCGCAGAAGCCATATCCGTTTTCATTTCTTCGATAACTCCAATGGTTTTCCCAGAATCGTCCTTTGAAATGTTCAAAAATATGCAAAATGACCTCAATTTTCAACCAATTTTCAACAAAATTTTCGAAATTTCACTTAATACATTTTCTTGCACATTTCGGGCCGCAGAAGCCATATCCGTTTTCATTTCTTCCATAACTCCAATGGTTTTCCCAGAATCGTCCTTTGAAATGTTCAAAAATATGCAAAATGACCTCAATTTTCAACCAATTTTCAACAAAATTTTCGAAATTTCACTTAATACATTTTCTTGCACATTTCGGGCCGCAGAAGCCATATCCGTTTTCATTTCTTCGATAACTCCCATGGTATTCCAAGAATCGTCCTTTGAAATGTTCAAAAATATGCAAAATGACCTCAATTTCCAACCAATTTTCAACAAAATTTTCGAAATTTCACTTAATACATTTTCTTGCACATTTCGGGCCGCAGAAGCCATATCCGTTTTCATTTCTTCGATAACTCCAATGGTTTTCCCAGAATCATCCTCTGAAATATTCAAAAATATGCAAAATGACCTCAATTTTCAACCAATTTTCAACAAAATTTTCGAAATTTCACTTAATACATTTTCTTGCACATTTCGGGCCGCAGAAGCCATATCCGTTTTCATTTCTTCGATAACTCCAATGGTTTTCCCAGAATCGTCCTTTATAATGTTCAAAAATATGCAAAATGACCTCAATTTTCAACCAATTTTCAACAAAATTTTCGAAATTTCACTTAATACATTTTCTTGCACATTTCGGGCGGCAGAAGCCATATCCGTTTTCATTTCTTCGATAACTCAAATGATTTTCCCAGAATCGTCCTTTGAAATATTCAAAAAAATGAAAATGACCTCAATTTTCAACCAATTTTCAACAAAATTTTCGAAATTTCACTTAATACATTTTCTTGCACATTTCGGGCCGCAGAAGCCATATCCGTTTTCATTTCTTCGATAACTCCAATGGTTTTCCCAGAATCGTGCTTTGAAATGTTCAAAAATATGCAAAATGACCTCAATTTTCAACCAATTTTCAACAAAATTTTCGAAATTTCACTTAATACATTTTCTTGCACATTTCGGGCCGCAGAAGCCATATCCGTTTTCATTTCTTCGATAACTCAAATGATTTTCCCAGAATCGTCCTTTGAAATATTCAAAAATATGCAAAATGACCTCAATTTTCAACCAATTTTCAACAAAATTTTCGAAATTTCACTTAATACATTTTCTTGCACATTTCGGGCCGCAGAAGCCTATCCGTTTTCATTTCTTCGATAGCTCCAATGGTTTTCCCAGAATCGTCTTTTGAAATGTTCAAAAATATGCAAAATGACCTCAATTTTCAACCAATTTTCAACAAAATTTTCGAAATTTCACTTAATACATTTTCTTGCACATTTCGGGCCGCAGAAGCCATATCCGTTTTCATTTCTTCGATAACTCCAATGGTTTTCCCAGAATCGTCCTTTATAATGTTCAAAAATATGCAAAATGATCTCAATTTTCAACCAATTTTCAACAAAATTTTCGTAATTTCACTTAATACATTTTCTTGCACATTTCGGGCCGCAGAAGCCATATCCGTTTTCATTTCTTCGATAACTCCAATGGTTTTCCCAGAATCGTCCTTTGAAATGTTCAAAAATATGCAAAATGACCTCAATTTTCAACCAATTTTCAACAAAATTTTCGAAATTTCACTTAATACATTTTCATGCACATTTCGGGCCGCAGAAGCCATATCCGTTTTCATTTTTTCGATAACTCCAATGGTTTTCCCAGAATCGTCCTTTGAAATATTCAAAAATATGCAAAATGACCTCAATTTTCAACCAATTTTCAACAAAATTTTCGAAATTTCACTTAATACATTTTCTTGCACATTTCGGGCCGCAAAAGCAATATCCGTTTTCATTTCTTCGATAACTCCAATGGTTTTCCCAGAATCGTCCTTTGAAATGTTCAAAAATATGCAAAATGACCTCAATTTTCAACCAATTTTCAACAAAATTTTCGAAATTTCACTTAATACATTTTCTTGCACATTTCGGGCCGCAGAAGCCATATCCGTTTTCATTTCTTCGATAACTCCCATGGTATTCCAAGAATCGTCCTTTGAAATGTTCAAAAATATGCAAAATGACCTCAATTTTCAACCAATTTTCAACAAAATTTTCGAAATTTCACTTAATACATTTTCTTGCAAATTTCGGGCCGCAGAAGCCATATCCGTTTTCATTTCTTCGATAACTCTAATGGTTTTCCCAGAATCGTCCTTTGAAATGTTCAAAAATATGCAAAATGACCTCAATTTTCAACCAATTTTCAACAAAATTTTCGAAATTTCACTTAATACATTTTCTTGCACATTTCGGGCCGCAGAAGCCATATCCGTTTTCATTTCTTCGATAACTCAAATGATTTTCCCAGAATCGTCCTTTGAAATATTCAAAAATATGCAAAATGACCTCAATTTTCAACCAATTTTAAACAAAATTTTCGAAATTTCACCTAATACATTTTCTTGCACATTTCGGGCCGCAGAAGCCATATCCGTTTTCATTTCTTCGATAACTCCAATGGTTTTCCCAGAATCGTCCTTTGAAATGTTCAAAAATATGCAAAATGACCTCAATTTTCAACCAATTTTCAACAAAATTTTCGAAATTTCACTTAATACATTTTCTTACACATTTCGGGCCGCAGAAGCCATATCCGTTTTCATTTCTTCGATAACTCCAATGGTTTTCCCAGAATCGTCCTTTGAAATGTTCAAAAATATGCAAAATGACCTCAATTTTCAACCAATTTTCAACAAAATTTTCGAAATTTCACTTAATACATTTTCTTGCACATTTCGGGCCGCAGAAGCCATATCCGTTTTCATTTCTTCGATAACTCCTATGGTTTTCCCAGAATCGTCCTTTGAAACATTCAAAAATATGCAAAATGACCTCAATTTCCAACCAATTTTCAACAAAATTTTCGAAATTTCACTTAATACATTTTCTTGCACATTTCGGGCCGCAGAAGCCATATCCGTTTTCATTTCTTCGATAACTCCAATGGTTTTCCCAGAATCGTCCTTTGAAATGTTCAAAAATATGCAAAATGACCTCAATTTTCAACCAATTTTCAACAAAATTTTCGAAATTTCACTTAATACATTTTCTTGCACATTTCGGGCCGCAGAAGCCATATCCGTTTTCATTTCTTCCATAACTCCAATGGTTTTCCCAGAATCGTCCTTTGAAATGTTCAAAAATATGCAAAATGACCTCAATTTTCAACCAATTTTCAACAAAATTTTCGAAATTTCACTTAATACATTTTCTTGCACATTTCGGGCCGCAGAAGCCATATCCGTTTTCATTTCTTCGATAACTCCAATGGTTTTCCCAGAATCGTCCTTTGAAATATTCAAAAATATGCAAAATGACCTCAATTTTCAACCAATTTTCAACAAAATTTTCGAAATTTCACTTAATACATTTTCTTGCACATTTCGGGCCGCAGAAGCCATATCCGTTTTCATTTCTTCGATAACTCTAATGGTTTTCCCAGAATCGTCCTTTGAAATGTTCAAAAATATGCAAAATGACCTCAATTTTCAACCAATTTTCAACAAAATTTTCGAAATTTCACTTAATACATTTTCTTGCACATTTCGGGCCGCAGAAGCCATATCCGTTTTCATTTCTTCGATAACTCCAATGGTTTTCCCAGAATCGTCCTTTGAAATTTTCAAAAATATGCAAAATGACCTCAATTTTCAACCAATTTTCAACAAAATTTTCGAAATTTCACTTAATACATTTTCTTGCACATTTCGGGCCGCAGAAGCCATATCCGTTTTCATTTCTTCGATAACTCCAATGGTTTTTCCAGAATCGTCCTTTGAAATATTCAAAAATATGCAAAATGACCTCAATTTTCAACCAATTTTAAACAAAATTTTCGAAATTTCACTTAATACATTTTCTTGCACATTTCGGGCCGCAGAAGCCATATCCGTTTTCATTTCTTCGATAACTCCAATGGTTTTCCCAGAATCGTCCTTTGAAATATTCAAAAATATGCAAAATGACCTCAATTTTCAACCAATTTTCAACAAAATTTTCGAAATTTCACTTAATACATTTTCTTGCACATTTCGGGCCGCAGAAGCCATATCCGTTTTCATTTCTTCGATAACTCCAATGGTTTTCCCAGAATCGTCCTTTGAAATGTTCAAAAATATACAAAATGACCTCAATTTTCAACCAATTTTCAACAAAATTTTCGAAATTTCACTTAATACATTTTCTTGCACATTTCGGGCCGCAGAAGCCATATCCGTTTTCATTTCTTCGATAACTCCAATGGTTTTCCCAGAATCGTCCTTTATAATGTTCAAAAATATGCAAAATGATCTCAATTTTCAACCAATTTTCAACAAAATTTTCGAAATTTCACTTAATACATTTTCTTGCACATTTCGGGCCGCAGAAGCCATATCCGTTTTCATTTCTTCGATAACTCCAATGGTTTTCCCAGAATCGTCCTTTGAAATGTTCAAAAATATGCAAAATGACCTCAATTTTCAACCAATTTTCAACAAAATTTTCGAAATTTCACTTAATACATTTTCATGCACATTTCGGGCCGCAGAAGCCATATCCGTTTTCATTTTTTCGATAACTCCAATGGTTTTCCCAGAATCGTCCTTTGAAATATTCAAAAATTTGCAAAATGACCTCAATTTTCAACCAATTTTCAACAAAATTTTCGAAATTTCACTTAATACATTTTCTTGCACATTTCGGGCCGCAAAAGCCATATCCGTTTTCATTTCTTCGATAACTCCAATGGTTTTCCCAGAATCGTCCTTTGAAATGTTCAAAAATATGCAAAATGACCTCAATTTTCAACCAATTTTCAACAAAATTTTCGAAATTTCACTTAATACATTTTCTTGCACATTTCGGGCCGCAGAAGCCATATCCGTTTTCATTTCTTCGATAACTCCAATGGTTTTCCCAGAATCGTCCATTGAAATTTTCAAAAATATGCAAAATGACCTCAATTTTCAACCAATTTTCAACAAAATTTTCGAAATTTCACTTAATACATTTTCTTGCACATTTCGGGCCGCAGAAGCCATATGCGTTTTCATTTCTTCGATAACTCCAATGGTTTTCCAAGAGTCGTCCTTTGAAATGTTCAAAAATATGCAAAATGACCTCAATTTTCAACCAATTTTCAACGAAATTTTCGAAATTTCACTTGATACATTTTCTTGCACATTTCGGGCCGCAGAAGCCATATCCGTTTTCATTTCTTCGATAACTCCAATGGTTTTCCCAGAATCGTCCTTTGAAATATTCAAAAATATGCAAAATGACCTCAATTTTCAACCAATTTTCAACAAAATTTTCGAAATTTCACTTAATACATTTTCTTGCACATTTCGGGCCGCAGAAGCCATATCCGTTTTCATTTCTTCGATAACTCCAATGGTTTTTCCAGAATCGTCCTTTGAAATATTCAAAAATATGCAAAATGACCTCAATTTTCAACCAATTTTCAACAAAATTTTCGAAATTTCACTTAATACATTTTCTTACACATTTCGGGCCGCAGAAGCCATATCCGCTTTCATTTCTTCGATAACTCCAATGGTTTTCCCAGAATCGTCCTTTGAAATGTTCAAAAATATGCAAAATGACCTCAATTTTCAACCAATTTTCAACAAAATTTTCGAAATTTCACTTAATACATTTTCTTGCACATTTCGGGCCGCAGAAGCCATATCCGTTTTCATTTCTTCGATAACTCCTATGGTTTTCCCAGAATCGTCCTTTGAAACATTCAAAAATATGCAAAATGACCTCAATTTCCAACCAATTTTCAACAAAATTTTCGAAATTTCACTTAATACATTTTCTTGCACATTTCGGGCCGCAGAAGCCATATCCGTTTTCATTTCTTCGATAACTCCAATGGTTTTCCCAGAATCGTCCTTTGAAATGTTCAAAAATATGCAAAATGACCTCAATTTTCAACCAATTTTCAACAAAATTTTCGAAATTTCACTTAATACATTTTCTTGCACATTTCAGGCCGCAGAAGCCATATCCGTTGTCATTTCTTCGATAACTCCAATGGTTTTCCCAGAATCGTCCTTTGAAATGTTCAAAAATATGCAAAATGACCTCAATTTTCAACCAATTTTCAACAAAATTTTCGAAATTTCACTTAATACATTTTCTTGCACATTTCGGGCCGCAGAAGCCATATCCGTTTTCATTTCTTCGATAACTCCAATGGTTTTCCCAGAATCGTCCTTTGAAATGTTCAAAAATATGCAAAATGATATCAATTTTCAACCAATTTTCAACAAAATTTTCGAAATTTCACTTAATACATTTTCTTGCACATTTCGGGCCGCAGAAGCCATATCCGTTTTCATTTCTTCGATAACTCCAATGTTTTCCCAGAATCGTCCTTTGAAATATTCAAAAATATGCAAAATGACCTCAATTTTCAACCAATTTTCAAAAAATTTTCGAAATTTCACTTAATACATTTTCTTGCACATTTCGGGCCGCAGAAGCCATATCCGTTTTCATTTCTTCGATAACTCCAATGGTTTTCCCAGAATCGTCCTTTGAAATGTTCAAAAATATGCAAAATGACCTCAATTTTCAACCAATTTTCAACAAAATTTTCGAAATTTCACTTAATACATTTTCTTGCACATTTCGGGCCGCAGTAGCCATATCCGTTTTCATTTCTTCGATAACTCCAATGGCTTTTCCAGAATCGTCCTTTGAAATGTTCAAAAATATGCAAAATGACCTCAATTTTCAACCAATTTTCAACAAAATTTTCGAAATTTCACTTAATACATTTTCTTGCACATTTCGGGCCGCAGTAGCCATATCCGTTTTCATTTCTTCGATAACTCCAATGGCTTTTCCAGAATCGTCCTTTGAAATGTTCAAAAATATGAAAATGACCTCAATTTTCAAAATTTCGAAATCTCACTTAATACATTTTCTTGCACATTTCGGGCCGCAGAAGCCATATCCGTTTTCATTTCTTCGATAACTCCAATGGTTTTCCCAGAATCGTCCTTTGAAATATTCAAAAATATGCAAAATGACCTCAATTTTCAACCAATTTTCAAAAAATTTTCGAAATTTAACTTAATACATTTTCTTGCACATTTCGGGCCGCAGAAGCCATATCCGTTTTCATTTCTTCGATAACTCCAATGGTTTTCCCAGAATCGTCCTTTGAAATGTTCAAAAATATGCAAAATGACCTCAATTTTTTACCAATTTTCAACAAAATTTTCGAAATTTCACTTAATACATTTTCTTGCACATTTCGGGCCGCAGAAGCCATATCCGTTTTGATTTCTTCGATAACTCCAATGGTTTTCCCAGAATCGTCCTTTGAAATGTTCAAAAATATGCAAAATGACCTCAATTTTCAACCAATTTTCAACAAAATTTTCGAAATTTCACTTAATACATTTTCTTGCACATTTCGGGCCGCAGAAGCCATATCCGTTTTCATTTCTTCCATAACTCCAATGGTTTTCCCAGAATCGTCCTTTGAAATGTTCAAAAATATGCAAAATGACCTCAATTTTCAACCAATTTTCAACAAAATTTTCGAAATTTCACTTAATACATTTTCTTGCACATTTCGGGCCGCAGAAGCCATATCCGTTTTCATTTCTTCGATAACTCCCATGGTATTCCAAGAATCGTCCTTTGAAATGTTCAAAAATATGCAAAATGACCTCAATTTCCAACCAATTTTCAACAAAATTTTCGAAATTTCACTTAATACATTTTCTTGCACATTTCGGGCCGCAGAAGCCATATCCGTTTTCATTTCTTCGATAACTCCAATGGTTTTCCCAGAATCGTCCTTTGAAATGTTCAAAAATATGCAAAATGACCTCAATTTTCAACCAATTTTCAACAAAATTTTCGAAATTTCACTTAATACATTTTCTTGCACATTTCGGGCCGCAGAAGCCATATCCGTTTTCATTTCATCGATAACTCCAATGGTTTTCCCAGAATCGTCCTTTTAAATGTTCAAAAATATGCAAAATGACCTCAATTTTCAACCAATTTTCAACAAAATTTTCGAAATTTCACTTAATACATTTTCTTGCACATTTCGGGCCCCAGAAGCCATATCCGTTTTCATTTCTTCGATAACTCCAATGGTTTTCCCAGCATCGTCCTTTGAAATGTTCAAAAATATGCCAAATGACCTCAATTTTCAACCAATTTTCAACAAAATTTTCGAAATTTCACTTAATACATTTTCTTGCACATTTCGGGCCCCAGAAGCCATATCCGTTTTCATTTCTTCGATAACTCCAATGGTTTTCCCAGCATCGTCCTTTGAAATGTTCAAAAATATGCCAAATGACCTCAATTTTCAACCAATTTTCAACAAAATTTTCGAAATTTCACTTAATACATTTTCTTGCACATTTCGGGTCGCAGAAGCCATATCCGTTTTCATTTCTTCGATAACTCCAATGGTTTTCCCAGAATCGTCCTTTGAAATGTTCAAAAATATGCAAAATGACCTCAATTTTCAACCAATTTTCAACAAAATTTTCGAAATTTCACTTAATACATTTTCTTGCACATTTCGGGCCGCAGAAGCCATATGCGTTTTCATTTCTTCGATAACTCCAATGGTTTTCCAAGAATCGTCCTTTGAAATGTTCAAAAATATGCAAAATGACCTCAATTTTCAACCAATTTTCAACAAAATTTTCGAAATTTCACTTAATACATTTTCTTGCACATTTCGGGCCGCAGAAGCCATATCCGTTTTCATTTCTTCGATAACTCCAATGGTTTTCCCAGAATCGTCCTTTATAATGTTCAAAAATATGCAAAATGATCTCAATTTTCAACCAATTTTCAACAAAATTTTCGTAATTTCACTTAATACATTTTCTTGCACATTTCGGGCCGCAGAAGCCATATCCGTTTTCATTTCTTCGATAACTCCAATGGTTTTCCCAGAATCGTCCTTTGAAATGTTCAAAAATATGCAAAATGACCTCAATTTTCAACCAATTTTCAACAAAATTTTCGAAATTTCACTTAATACATTTTCATGCACATTTCGGGCCGCAGAAGCCATATCCGTTTTCATTTTTTCGATAACTCCAATGGTTTTCCCAGAATCGTCCTTTGAAATATTCAAAAATATGCAAAATGACCTCAATTTTCAACCAATTTTCAACAAAATTTTCGAAATTTCACTTAATACATTTTCTTGCACATTTCGGGCCGCAAAAGCAATATCCGTTTTCATTTCTTCGATAACTCCAATGGTTTTCCCAGAATCGTCCTTTGAAATGTTCAAAAATATGCAAAATGACCTCAATTTTCAACCAATTTTCAACAAAATTTTCGAAATTTCACTTAATACATTTTCTTGCACATTTCGGGCCGCAGAAGCCATATCCGTTTTCATTTCTTCGATAACTCCCATGGTATTCCAAGAATCGTCCTTTGAAATGTTCAAAAATATGCAAAATGACCTCAATTTTCAACCAATTTTCAACAAAATTTTCGAAATTTCACTTAATACATTTTCTTGCAAATTTCGGCCCGCAGAAGCCATATCCGTTTTCATTTCTTCGATAACTCTAATGGTTTTCCCAGAATCGTCCTTTGAAATGTTCAAAAATATGCAAAATGACCTCAATTTTCAACCAATTTTCAACAAAATTTTCGAAATTTCACTTAATACATTTTCTTGCACATTTCGGGCCGCAGAAGCCATATCCGTTTTCATTTCTTCGATAACTCAAATGATTTTCCCAGAATCGTCCTTTGAAATATTCAAAAATATGCAAAATGACCTCAATTTTCAACCAATTTTAAACAAAATTTTCGAAATTTCACCTAATACATTTTCTTGCACATTTCGGGCCGCAGAAGCCATATCCGTTTTCATTTCTTCGATAACTCCAATGGTTTTCCCAGAATCGTCCTTTGAAATGTTCAAAAATATGCAAAATGACCTCAATTTTCAACCAATTTTCAACAAAATTTTCGAAATTTCACTTAATACATTTTCTTACACATTTCGGGCCGCAGAAGCCATATCCGTTTTCATTTCTTCGATAACTCCAATGGTTTTCCCAGAATCGTCCTTTGAAATGTTCAAAAATATGCAAAATGACCTCAATTTTCAACCAATTTTCAACAAAATTTTCGAAATTTCACTTAATACATTTTCTTGCACATTTCGGGCCGCAGAAGCCATATCCGTTTTCATTTCTTCGATAACTCCTATGGTTTTCCCAGAATCGTCCTTTGAAACATTCAAAAATATGCAAAATGACCTCAATTTCCAACCAATTTTCAACAAAATTTTCGAAATTTCACTTAATACATTTTCTTGCACATTTCGGGCCGCAGAAGCCATATCCGTTTTCATTTCTTCGATAACTCCAATGGTTTTCCCAGAATCGTCCTTTGAAATGTTCAAAAATATGCAAAATGACCTCAATTTTCAACCAATTTTCAACAAAATTTTCGAAATTTCACTTAATACATTTTCTTGCACATTTCGGGCCGCAGAAGCCATATCCGTTTTCATTTCTTCCATAACTCCAATGGTTTTCCCAGAATCGTCCTTTGAAATGTTCAAAAATATGCAAAATGACCTCAATTTTCAACCAATTTTCAACAAAATTTTCGAAATTTCACTTAATACATTTTCTTGCACATTTCGGGCCGCAGAAGCCATATCCGTTTTCATTTCTTCGATAACTCCAATGGTTTTCCCAGAATCGTCCTTTGAAATATTCAAAAATATGCAAAATGACCTCAATTTTCAACCAATTTTCAACAAAATTTTCGAAATTTCAATTAATACATTTTCTTGCACATTTCGGGCCGCAGAAGCCATATCCGTTTTCATTTCTTCGATAACTCTAATGGTTTTCCCAGAATCGTCCTTTGAAATGTTCAAAAATATGCAAAATGACCTCAATTTTCAACCAATTTTCAACAAAATTTTCGAAATTTCACTTAATACATTTTCTTGCACATTTCGGGCCGCAGAAGCCATATCCGTTTTCATTTCTTCGATAACTCCAATGGTTTTCCCAGAATCGTCCTTTGAAATTTTCAAAAATATGCAAAATGACCTCAATTTTCAACCAATTTTCAACAAAATTTTCGAAATTTCACTTAATACATTTTCTTGCACATTTCGGGCCGCAGAAGCCATATCCGTTTTCATTTCTTCGATAACTCCAATGGTTTTTCCAGAATCGTCCTTTGAAATATTCAAAAATATGCAAAATGACCTCAATTTTCAACCAATTTTAAACAAAATTTTCGAAATTTCACTTAATACATTTTCTTGCACATTTCGGGCCGCAGAAGCCATATCCGTTTTCATTTCTTCGATAACTCCAATGGTTTTCCCAGAATCGTCCTTTGAAATATTCAAAAATATGCAAAATGACCTCAATTTTCAACCAATTTTCAACAAAATTTTCGAAATTTCACTTAATACATTTTCTTGCACATTTCGGGCCGCAGAAGCCATATCCGTTTTCATTTCTTCGATAACTCCAATGGTTTTCCCAGAATCGTCCTTTGAAATGTTCAAAAAGATACAAAATGACCTCAATTTTCAACCAATTTTCAACAAAATTTTCGAAATTTCACTTAATACATTTTCTTGCACATTTCGGGCCGCAGAAGCCATATCCGTTTTCATTTCTTCGATAACTCCAATGGTTTTCCCAGAATCGTCCTCTGAAATATTCAAAAATATGCAAAATGACCTCAATTTTCAACCAATTTTCAACAAAATTTTCGAAATTTCACTTAATACATTTTCTTGCACATTTCGGGCCGCAGAAGCCATATCCGTTTTCATTTCTTCGATAACTCCAATGGTTTTCCCAGAATCGTCCTTTATAATGTTCAAAAATATGCAAAATGACCTCAATTTTCAACCAATTTTCAACAAAATTTTCGAAATTTCACTTAATACATTTTCTTGCACATTTCGGGCGGCAGAAGCCATATCCGTTTTCATTTCTTCGATAACTCAAATGATTTTCCCAGAATCGTCCTTTGAAATATTCAAAAAAATGAAAATGACCTCAATTTTCAACCAATTTTCAACAAAATTTTCGAAATTTCACTTAATACATTTTCTTGCACCTTTCGGGCCGCAGAAGCCATATCCGTTTTCATTTCTTCGATAACTCCAATGGTTTTCCCAGAATCGTGCTTTGAAATGTTCAAAAATATGCAAAATGACCTCAATTTTCAACCAATTTTCAACAAAATTTTCGAAATTTCACTTAATACATTTTCTTGCACATTTCGGGCCGCAGAAGCCATATCCGTTTTCATTTCTTCGATAACTCAAATGATTTTCCCAGAATCGTCCTTTGAAATATTCAAAAATATGCAAAATGACCTCAATTTTCAACCAATTTTCAACAAAATTTTCGAAATTTCACTTAATACATTTTCTTGCACATTTCGGGCCGCAGAAGCCATATCCGTTTTCATTTCTTCGATAACTCCAATGGTTTTCCCAGAATCGTCCTTTGAAATATTCAAAAATATGCAAAATGACCTCAATTTTCAACCAATTTTCAACAAAATTTTCGAAATTTCACTTAATACATTTTCTTGCACATTTCGGGCCGCAGAAGCCATATCCGTTTTCATTTCTTCGATAACTCTAATGGTTTTCCCAGAATCGTCCTTTGAAATGTTCAAAAATATACAAAATGACCTCAATTTTCAACCAATTTTCAACAAAATTTTCGAAATTTCACTTAATACATTTTCTTGCACATTTCGGGCCGCAGAAGCCATATCCGTTTTCATTTCTTCGATAACTCCAATGGTTTTCCCAGAATCGTCCTTTATAATGTTCAAAAATATGCAAAATGATCTCAATTTTCAACCAATTTTCAACAAAATTTTCGAAATTTCACTTAATACATTTTCTTGCACATTTCGGGCCGCAGAAGCCATATCCGTTTTCATTTCTTCGATAACTCCAATGGTTTTCCCAGAATCGTCCTTTGAAATGTTCAAAAATATGCAAAATGACCTCAATTTTCAACCAATTTTCAACAAAATTTTCGAAATTTCACTTAATACATTTTCATGCACATTTCGGGCCGCAGAAGCCATATCCGTTTTCATTTTTTCGATAACTCCAATGGTTTTCCCAGAATCGTCCTTTGAAATATTCAAAAATATGCAAAATGACCTCAATTTTCAACCAATTTTCAACAAAATTTTCGAAATTTCACTTAATACATTTTCTTGCACATTTCGGGCCGCAAAAGCCATATCCGTTTTCATTTCTTCGATAACTCCAATGGTTTTCCCAGAATCGTCCTTTGAAATGTTCAAAAATATGCAAAATGACCTCAATTTTCAACCAATTTTCAACAAAATTTTCGAAATTTCACTTAATACATTTTCTTGCACATTTCGGGCCGCAGAAGCCATATCCGTTTTCATTTCTTCGATAACTCCAATGGTTTTCCCAGAATCGTCCATTGAAATTTTCAAAAATATGCAAAATGACCTCAATTTTCAACCAATTTTCAACAAAATTTTCGAAATTTCACTTAATACATTTTCTTGCACATTTCGGGCCGCAGAAGCCATATGCGTTTTCATTTCTTCGATAACTCCAATGGTTTTCCAAGAGTCGTCCTTTGAAATGTTCAAAAATATGCAAAATGACCTCAATTTTCAACCAATTTTCAACGAAATTTTCGAAATTTCACTTGATACATTTTCTTGCACATTTCGGGCCGCAGAAGCCATATCCGTTTTCATTTCTTCGATAACTCCAATGGTTTTCCCAGAATCGTCCTTTGAAATATTCAAAAATATGCAAAATGACCTCAATTTTCAACCAATTTTCAACAAAATTTTCGAAATATCACTTAATACATTTTCTTGCACATTTCGGGCCGCAGAAGCCATATCCGTTTTCATTTCTTCGATAACTCCAATGGTTTTTCCAGAATCGTCCTTTGAAATATTCAAAAATATGCAAAATGACCTCAATTTTCAACCAATTTTCAACAAAATTTTCGAAATTTCACTTAATACATTTTCTTACACATTTCGGGCCGCAGAAGCCATATCCGCTTTCATTTCTTCGATAACTCCAATGGTTTTCCCAGAATCGTCCTTTGAAATGTTCAAAAATATGCAAAATGACCTCAATTTTCAACCAATTTTCAACAAAATTTTCGAAATTTCACTTAATACATTTTCTTGCACATTTCGGGCCGCAGAAGCCATATCCGTTTTCATTTCTTCGATAACTCCTATGGTTTTCCCAGAATCGTCCTTTGAAACATTCAAAAATATGCAAAATGACCTCAATTTCCAACCAATTTTCAACAAAATTTTCGAAATTTCACTTAATACATTTTCTTGCACATTTCGGGCCGCAGAAGCCATATCCGTTTTCATTTCTTCGATAACTCCAATGGTTTTCCCAGAATCGTCCTTTGAAATGTTCAAAAATATGCAAAATGACCTCAATTTTCAACCAATTTTCAACAAAATTTTCGAAATTTCACTTAATACATTTTCTTGCACATTTCGGGCCGCAGAAGCCATATCCGTTTTCATTTCTTCTATAACTCCAATGGTTTTCCCAGAATCGTCCTTTGAAATGTTCAAAAATATGCAAAATGACCTCAATTTTCAACCAATTTTCAACAAAATTTTCGAAATTTCACTTAATACATTTTCTTGCACATTTCGGGCCGCAGAAGCCATATCCGTTTTCATTTCTTCGATAACTCCAATGGTTTTCCCAGAATCGTCCTTTGAAATATTCAAAAATATGCAAAATGACCTCAATTTTCAACCAATTTTCAACAAAATTTTCGAAATTTCACTTAATACATTTTCTTGCACATTTCGGGCCGCAGAAGCCATATCCGTTTTCATTTCATCGATAACTCCAATGGTTTTCCCAGAATCGTCCTTTTAAATGTTCAAAAATATGCAAAATGACCTCAATTTTCAACCAATTTTCAACAAAATTTTCGAAATTTCACTTAATACATTTTCTTGCACATTTCGGGCCCCAGAAGCCATATCCGTTTTCATTTCTTCGATAACTCCAATGGTTTTCCCAGCATCGTCCTTTGAAATGTTCAAAAATATGCCAAATGACCTCAATTTTCAACCAATTTTCAACAAAATTTTCGAAATTTCACTTAATACATTTTCTTGCACATTTCGGGCCCCAGAAGCCATATCCGTTTTCATTTCTTCGATAACTCCAATGGTTTTCCCAGCATCGTCCTTTGAAATGTTCAAAAATATGCCAAATGACCTCAATTTTCAACCAATTTTCAACAAAATTTTCGAAATTTCACTTAATACATTTTCTTGCACATTTCGGGTCGCAGAAGCCATATCCGTTTTCGTTTCTTCGATAACTCCAATGGTTTTCCCAGAATCGTCCTTTGAAATGTTCAAAAATATGCAAAATGACCTCAATTTTCAACCAATTTTCAACAAAATTTTCGAAATTTCACTTAATATATTTTCTTGCACATTTCGGGCCGCAGAAGCCATATCCGTTTTCATTTCTTCGATAACTCCAATGGTTTTCCCAGAATCGTCCTTTATAATGTTCAAAAATATGCAAAATGATCTCAATTTTCAACCAATTTTCAACAAAATTTTCGAAATTTCACTTAATACATTTTCTTGCACATTTCGGGCCGCAGAAGCCATATCCGTTTTCATTTCTTCGATAACTCCAATGGTTTTCCCAGAATCGTCCTTTGAAATGTTCAAAAATATGCAAAATGACCTCAATTTTCAACCAATTTTCAACAAAATTTTCGAAATTTCACTTAATACATTTTCATGCACATTTCGGGCCGCAGAAGCCATATCCGTTTTCATTTTTTCGATAACTCCAATGGTTTTCCCAGAATCGTCCTTTGAAATATTCAAAAATATGCAAAATGACCTCAATTTTCAACCAATTTTCAACAAAATTTTCGAAATTTCACTTAATACATTTTCTTGCACATTTCGGGCCGCAAAAGCCATATCCGTTTTCATTTCTTCGATAACTCCAATGGTTTTCCCAGAATCGTCCTTTGAAATGTTCAAAAATATGCAAAATGACCTCAATTTTCAACCAATTTTCAACAAAATTTTCGAAATTTCACTTAATACATTTTCTTGCACATTTCGGGCCGCAGAAGCCATATCCGTTTTCATTTCTTCGATAACTCCAATGGTTTTCCCAGAATCGTCCATTGAAATTTTCAAAAATATGCAAAATGACCTCAATTTTCAACCAATTTTCAACAAAATTTTCGAAATTTCACTTAATACATTTTCTTGCACATTTCGGGCCGCAGAAGCCATATGCGTTTTCATTTCTTCGATAACTCCAATGGTTTTCCAAGAATCGTCCTTTGAAATGTTCAAAAATATGCAAAATGACCTCAATTTTCAACCAATTTTCAACGAAATTTTCGAAATTTCACTTGATACATTTTCTTGCACATTTCGGGCCGCAGAAGCCATATCCGTTTTCATTTCTTCGATAACTCCAATGGTTTTCCCAGAATCGTCCTTTGAAATATTCAAAAATATGCAAAATGACCTCAATTTTCAACCAATTTTCAACAAAATTGTCGAAATTTTACTTAATACATTTTCTTGCACATTTCGGGCCGCAGAAGCCATATCCGTTTTCATTTCTTCGATAACTCCAATGGTTTTCCCAGAATCGTCCTTTGAAATGTTCAAAAATATGCAAAATGACCTCAATTTTCAACCAATTTTCAACAAAATTTTCGAAATTTCACTTAATACATTTTCTTGCACATTTCAGGCCGCAGAAGCCATATCCGTTGTCATTTCTTCGATAACTCCAATGGTTTTCCCAGAATCGTCCTTTGAAATGTTCAAAAATATGCAAAATGACCTCAATTTTCAACCAATTTTCAACAAAATTTTCGAAATTTCACTTAATACATTTTCTTGCAAATTTCGGGCTGCAGAAGGCATATCCGTCTTCATTTCTTCGATAACTCCAATGGTTTTCCCAGAATCGTGCTTTGAAATGTTCAAAAACATGCAAAATGACCTCAATTTTCAACCAATTTTCAACAAAATTTTCGAAATTTCACTTAATACATTTTCTTGCACATTTCGGGCCGCAGAAGCCATATCCGTTTTCATTTCTTCGATAACTCCAATGGTTTTCCCAGAATCGTCCTTTGAAATGTTCAAAAATATGCAAAATGACCTCAATTTTCAACCAATTTTCAACAAAATTTTCGAAATTTCACTTAATACATTTTCTTGCACATTTCGGGCCGCAGTAGCCATATCCGTTTTCATTTCTTCGATAACTCCAATGGCTTTTCCAGAATCGTCCTTTGAAATGTTCAAAAATATGCAAAATGACGTCAATTTTCAACCAATTTTCAACAAAATTTTCGAAATTTCACTTAATACATTTTCTTGTAGATTTCGTGCCGCAGAAATCAAATCCGCTTTCACTTCTTCGATAACTACCTTGGTTTACCGAGAATCGTCCTTTGAAGTACATAGTCATAGTTACTCCCACCGAATAATCATAGTTACTCCCACCGAAGAATCATAGTTACTCCCACCGAAGAATCATAGTTACTCCCCTCCAAAATTCTCTTTACCCTTTTTGCCCTTCTCTTCATTTTTCTTTCTTTTTCGTTCGTTTCCGTCCTTTTTCGTCCTTCTTCGTCCTTTTTCGCCGTTTTATGTCCTTTTTCGACTTTTTTCGTCCTCTTTCGTCCATCTTCGTCCTTTTTCGTTCTTAGTATCCTTTTTCGTCCTTTTTCGCCACAGTAGTCATATCCGTTTTCATTTCATCGATAACTTCAATGGTTTTCCCAGAATCGTCCTTTGAAATATTCAAAAATATGAAAATGACCTCAATTTTCAAAATTTCGAAATCTCACTTAATACATTTTCTTGCACATTTCGGGCCGCAGAAGCCATATCCGTTTTCATTTCTTCGATAACTCCAATGGTTTTCCCAGAATCGTCCTTTGAAATATTCAAAAATATGCAAAATGACCTCAATTTTCAACCAATTTTCAAAAAATTTTCGAAATTTAACTTAATACATTTTCTTGCACATTTCGGGCCGCAGAAGCCATATCCGTTTTCATTTCTTCGATAACTCCAATGGTTTTCCCAGAATCGTCCTTTGAAATGTTCAAAAATATGCAAAATGACCTCAATTTTTTACCAATTTTCAACAAAATTTTCGAAATTTCACCTAATACATTTTCTTGCACATTTCGGGCCGCAGAAGCCATATCCGTTTTCATTTCTTCGATAACTCCAATGGTTTTCCCAGAATCGTCCTTTGAAATGTTCAAAAATATGCAAAATGACCTCAATTTTCAACCAATTTTCAACAAAATTTTCGAAATTTCACTTAATACGTTTTCTTGCACATTTCGGGCCGCAGAAGCCATATCCGTTTTCATTTCTTCGATAACTCCAATGGTTTTCCCAGAATCGTCCTTTGAAATATTCAAAAATATGCAAAATGACCTCAATTTTCAACCAATTTTCAAAAAATTTTCGAAATTTCACTTAATACATTTTCTTGCACATTTCGGGCCGCAGAAGCCATATCCGTTTTCATTTCTTCGATAACTCCAATGGTTTTCCCAGAATCGTCCTTTGAAATGTTCAAAAATATGCAAAATGACCTCAATTTTTTACCAATTTTCAACAAAATTTTCGAAATTTCACTTAATACATTTTCTTGCACATTTCGGGCCGCAGAAGCCATATCCGTTTTCATTTCTTCGATAACTCCAATGGTTTTCCCAGAATCGTCCTTTGAAATGTTCAAAAATATGCAAAATGACCTCAATTTTCAACCAATTTTCAACAAAATTTTCGAAATTTCACTTAATATATTTTCTTGCACATTTCGGGCCGCAGAAGCCATATCCGTTTTCATTTCTTCGATAACTCCAATGGTTTTCCCAGAATCGTCCTTTGAAATGTTCAAAAATATGCAAAATGACCTCAATTTTCAACCAATTTTCAACAAAATTTTCGAAATTTCACTTAATACATTTTCTTGCACATTTCGGGCCGCAGTAGCCATATCCGTTTTCATTTCTTCGATAACTCCAATGGCTTTTCCAGAATCGTCCTTTGAAATGTTCAAAAATATGCAAAATGACCTCAATTTTCAACCAATTTTCAACAAAATTTTCGAAATTTCACTTAATACATTTTCTTGCACATTTCGGGCCGCAGTAGCCATATCCGTTTTCATTTCTTCGATAACTCCAATGGCTTTTCCAGAATCGTCCTTTGAAATGTTCAAAAATATTCAAAATGACGTCAATTTTCAACCAATTTTCAACAAAATTTTCGAAATTTCACTTAATACATTTTCTTGTAGATTTCGTGCCGCAGAAATCAAATCCGCTTTCACTTCTTCGATAACTACCTTGGTTTACCGTGAATCGTCCTTTGAAGTACATAGTCATAGTTACTCCCACCGAATAATCATAGTTACTCCCACCGAAGAATCATAGTTACTCCCACCGAAGAATCATAGTTACTCCCCTCCAAAATTCTCTTTACCCTTTTTGCCCTTCTCTTCATTTTTCTTTCTTTTTCGTTCGTTTCCGTCCTTTTTCGTCCTTCTTCGTCCTTTTTCGCCGTTTTATGTCCTTTTTCGACTTTTTTCGTCCTCTTTCGTCCATCTTCGTCCTTTTTCGTTCTTAGTATCCTTTTTCGTCCTTTTTCGCCACAGTAGTCATATCCGTTTTCATTTCATCGATAACTTCAATGGTTTTCCCAGAATCGTCCTTTGAAATATTCAAAAATATGAAAATGACCTCAATTTTCAAAATTTCGAAATTTCACTTAATACATTTTCTTGCACATTTCGGGCCGCAGAAGCCATATCCGTTTTCATTTCTTCGATAACTCCAATGGTTTTACCAGAATCGTCCTTTGAAATATTCAAAAATATGCAAAATGACCTCAATTTTCAACCAATTTTCAACAAAATTTTCGAAATTTCACTTAATACATTTTCTTGCACATTTCGGGCCGCAGAAGCCATATCCGTTTTCATTTCTTCGATAACTCCAATGGTTTTCCCAGAATCGTCCTTTGAAATATTCAAAAATATGCAAAATGACCTCAATTTTCAACCAATTTTCAACAAAATTTTCGAAATTTCACTTAATACATTTTCTTGCATATTTCGGGCCGCAGAAGCCATATCCGTTTTCATTTCTTCGATAACTCCAATGGTTTTCCCAGAATCGTCCTTTGAAATGTTCAAAAATATGCAAAATGACCTCAATTTTCAACCAATTTTCAACAAAATTTTCGAAATTTCACTTAATACATTTTTTTGCACATTTCAGGCCGCAGAAGCCATATCCGTTGTCATTTCTTCGATAACTCCAATGGTTTTCCCAGAATCGTCCTTTGAAATGTTCAAAAATATGCAAAATGACCTCAATTTTCAACCAATTTTCAACAAAATTTTCGAAATTTCACTTAATACATTTTCTTGCACATTTCGGGCCGCAGAAGCCATATCCGTTTTCATTTCTTCGATAACTCCAATGGTTTTCCCAGAATCGTCCTTTGAAATATTCAAAAATATGCAAAATGACCTCAATTTTCAACCAATTTTCAACAAAATTTTCGAAATTTCACTTAATACATTTTCTTGCACATTTCGGGCCGCAGAAGCCATATCCGTTTTCATTTCTTCGATAACTCTAATGGTTTTCCCAGAATCGTCCTTTGAAATGTTCAAAAATATGCAAAATGACCTCAATTTTCAACCAATTTTCAACAAAATTTTCGAAATTTCACTTAATACATTTTCTTGCAAATTTCGGGCCGCAGAAGGCATATCCGTCTTCATTTCTTCGATAACTCCAATGGTTTTCCCAGAATCGTCCTTTGAAATGTTCAAAAATATGCAAAATGACCTCAATTTTCAACCAATTTTCAACAAAATTTTCGAAATTTCACTTAATACATTTTCTTGCACATTTCGGGCCGCAGAAGCCATATCCGTTTTCATTTCTTCGATAACTCCAATGGTTTTCCCAGAATCGTCCTTTGAAATATTCAGAAATATGCAAAATGACCTCAATTTTCAACCAATTTTCAACAAAATTTTCAAAATTTCACTTAATACATTTTCTTGCACATTTCGGGCCGCAGAAGCCATATCCGTTTTCATTTCTTCGATAACTCCAATGGTTTTCCAAGAATCGTCCTTTGAAATGTTCAAAAATATGCAAAATGACCTCAATTTTCAACCAATTTTCAACAAAATATTCGAAATTTCACTTAATACATTTTCTTGCACATTTGGGGCCGCAGAAGCCATATCCGTTTTCATTTCTTCGATAACTCCAATGGTTTTCCCTGAATCGTCCTTTGAAATGTTCAAAAATATGCAAAATGATATCAATTTTCAACCAATTTTCAACAGAATTTTCGAAATTTCACTTAATATATTTTCTTGCACATTTCGGGCCGCAGAAGCCATATCCGTTTTCATTTCTTCGATAACTCCAATGGTTTTTCCAGAATCGTCCTTTGAAATGTTCAAAAATATGCAAAATGACCTCAATTTTCAACCAATTTTCAACAAAATTTTCGAAATTTCACTTAATACATTTTCTTGTAGATTTCGTGCCGCAGAAATCAAATCCGCTTTCACTTCTTCGATAACTACCTTGGTTTACCGAGAATCGTCCTTTGAAGTACATAGTCATAGTTACTCCCACCGAATAATCATAGTTACTCCCACCGAAGAATCATAGTTACTCCCACCGAAGAATCATAGTTACTCCCCTCCAAAATTCTCTTTACCCTTTTTGCCCTTCTCTTCATTTTTCTTTCTTTTTCGTTCTTTTCCGTCCTTTTTCGTCCTTCTTCGTCCTTTTTCGCCATTTTATGTCCTTGTTCGACTTTTTTCGTCCTCTTTCGTCCATCTTCGTCCTTTTTCGTTCTTAGTATCCTTTTTCGTCCTTTTTCGCCACAGTAGTCATATCCGTTTTCATTCCATCGATAACTTCAATGGTTTTCCCAGAATCGTCCTTTGAAATATTCAAAAATATGCAAAATGACCTCAATTTTCAAAATTTCGAAATTTCACTTAATACATTTTCTTGCACATTTCGGGCCGCAGAAGCCATATCCGTTTTCATTTCTTCGATAACTCCAATGGTTTTCCCAGAATCGTCCTTTGAAATATTCAAAAATATGCAAAATGACCTCAATTTTCAACCAATTTTCAACAAAATTTTCGATATTTCACTTAATACATTTTCTTGTAGATTTCGGGCCGCTGAAATCAAATCCGCTTTCACTTCTTCGATAATTACCTTGGTTTACCGAGAATCGTCCTTTGAAGTACATAGTCATAGTTACTCCCACCGAATAATCATAGTTACTCCCACCGAAGAATCATAGTTACTCCCACCGAAGAATCATAGTTACTCCCCTCCAAAATTCTCTTTACCCTTTTTGCCCTTCTCTTCATTTTTCTTTCTTTTTCGTTCTTTTCCGTCCTTTTTCGTCCTTCTTCGCCCTTTTTCACCGTTTTATGTCCTTTTTCGACTTTTTTCGTCCTCTTTCGTCCATCTTCGTCCTTTTTCGTTCTTAGTATCCTTTTTCGTCCTTTTTCGCCACAGTAGTCATATCCGTTTTCATTTCTTCGATAACTTCAATGGTTTTCCCAGAATCGTCTTTTGAAATGTTCAAAAATATGCAAAATGACCTCAATTTTCAACCAATTTTCAACAAAATTTTCAAAATTTCACTTAATACATTTTCTTGCACATTTCGGGCCGCAGAAGCCATATCCGTTTTCATTTCTTCGATAACTCCAATGGTTTTCCCAGAATCGTCCTTTGAAATATTCAAAAATATGCAAAATGACCTCAATTTTCAACCAATTTTCAACAAAATGTTCGAAATTTCTCTTAATACATTTTCTTGCACATTTAGGGCCGCAGAAGCCATATCCGTTTTCATTTCTTCGATAACTCCAATGGTTTTCCCAGAATCGTCCTTTGAAATGTTCAAAAATATGCAAAATGACCTCAATTTTCAACCAATTTTCAACAAAATTTTCGAAATTTCACTTAATACATTTTCTTGCACATTTCGGGCCGCAGAAGCCATATCCGTTTTCATTTCTTCGATAACTCCAATGGTTTTCCCAGAATCGTCCTTTGAAATATTCAAAAATATGCAAAATGACCTCAATTTTCAACCAATTTTCAACAAAATGTTCGAAATTTCTCTTAATACATTTTCTTGCACATTTCGGGCCGCAGAAGCCATATCCGTTTTCATTTCTTCGATAACTCCAATGGTTTTCCCAGAATCGTCCTTTGAAATGTTCAAAAATATGCAAAATGACCTCAATTTTCGACCAATTTTCAACAAAATTTTCGAAATTTCACTTAATACATTTTCTTGCACTATTCGGGCCGCAGAAGCCATATCCGTTTTCATTTCTTCGATAACTCCAATGGTTTTCCCAGAATCGTCCTTTGAAATGTTCAAAAATATGCAAAATGACCTCAATTTTCAACCAATTTTCAACAAAATTTTCGAAATTTCACTTAATACATTTTCTTGCACATTTCGGGCCGCAGAAGCCATATCCGTTTTCATTTCTTCGATAACTCCAATGGTTTTCCCAGAATCGTCATTTGAAATGTTCAAGAATATGCAAAATGACCTCAATTTTCAACCAATTTTCAACAAAATTTTCGAAATTTCACTTAATACATTTTCTTGCACATTTCGGGGGGCAGAAGCCATATCCGTTTTCATTTCTTCGATAACTCCAATGGTTTTCCCAGAATCGTCATTTGAAATGTTCAAAAATATGCAAAATGACCTCAATTTTCAACCAATTTTCAACAAAATTTTCGAAATTTCACTTAATACATTTTCTTGCACATTTCGGGCCGCAGAAGCCATATCCGTTTTCATTTCTTCGATAACTCCAATGGTTTTCCCAGAATCGTCCTTTGAAATATTCAAAAATATGCAAAATGACCTCAATTTTCAACCAATTTTGAAGAAAATTTTCGAAATTTCACTTAATACATTTTCTTGCACATTTCGGGCCGCAGAAGCCATATCCGTTTTCATTTCTTCGATAACTCCAATGGTTTTCCCAGAATCGTCCTTTGAAATATTCAAAAATATGCAAAATGACCTCAATTTTCAACCAATTTTCAACAAAATTTTCGAAATTTCACTTAATACATTTTCTTGCACATTTCGGGCCGCAGAAGCCATATCCGTTTTCATTTCTTCGATAACTCCAATGGTTTTCCCAGAATCGTCCTTTGAAATGTTCAAAAATATGCAAAATGACCTCAATTTTTAACCAGTTTTCAACAAAATTTTCGAAATTTCACTTAATACATTTTCTTGCACATTTCGGGCCGCAGAAGCCATATCCGTTTTCATTTCTTCGATAACTCCAATGGTTTTCCCAGAATCGTCCTTTGAAATATTCAAAAATATGCAAAATGACCTCAATTTTCAACCAATTTTCAACAAAATTTTCGAAATTTCACTTAATACATTTTCTTGCACATTTCGGGCCGCAGAAGCCATATCCGTTTTCATTTCTTCGATAACTCCAATGGTTTTCCCAGAATCGTCCTTTGAAATGTTCAAAAATATGCAAAATGACCTCAATTTTTAACCAGTTTTCAACAAAATTTTCGAAATTTCACTTAATACATTTTCTTGCACATTTCGGGCCGCAGAAGCCATATCCGTTTTCATTTCTTCCATAACTCCAATGGTTTTCCCAGAATCGTCCTTTGAAATGTTCAAAAATATGCAAAATGACCTCAATTTTCAACCAATTTTCAACAAAATTTTCGAAATTTCACTTAATACATTTTCTTGCACATTTCGGGCCGCAGAAGCCATATCCGTTTTCATTTCTTCGATAACTCCCATGGTATTCCAAGAATCGTCCTTTGAAATGTTCAAAAATATGCAAAATGACCTCAATTTTCAACCAATTTTCAACAAAATTTTCGAAATTTCACTTAATACATTTTCTTGTAAATTTCGGGCCGCAGAAGCCATATCCGTTTTCATTTCTTCGATAACTCTAATGGTTTTCCCAGAATCGTCCTTTGAAATGTTCAAAAATATGCAAAATGACCTCAATTTTCAACCAATTTTCAACAAAATTTTCGAAATTTCACTTAATACATTTTCTTGCACATTTCGGGCCGCAGAAGCCATATCCGTTTTCATTTCTTCGATAACTCAAATGATTTTCCCAGAATCGTCCTTTGAAATATTCAAAAATATGCAAAATGACCTCAATTTTCAACCAATTTTAAACAAAATTTTCGAAATTTCACCTAATACATTTTCTTGCACATTTCGGGCCGCAGAAGCCATATCCGTTTTCATTTCTTCGATAACTCCAATGGTTTTCCCAGAATCGTCCTTTGAAATGTTCAAAAATATGCAAAATGACCTCAATTTTCAACCAATTTTCAACAAAATTTTCGAAATTTCACTTAATACATTTTCTTACACATTTCGGGCCGCAGAAGCCATATCCGTTTTCATTTCTTCGATAACTCCAATGGTTTTCCCAGAATCGTCCTTTGAAATGTTCAAAAATATGCAAAATGACCTCAATTTTCAACCAATTTTCAACAAAATTTTCGAAATTTCACTTAATACATTTTCTTGCACATTTCGGGCCGCAGAAGCCATATCCGTTTTCATTTCTTCGATAACTCCTATGGTTTTCCCAGAATCGTCCTTTGAAACATTCAAAAATATGCAAAATGACCTCAATTTCCAACCAATTTTCAACAAAATTTTCGAAATTTCACTTAATACATTTTCTTGCACATTTCGGGCCGCAGAAGCCATATCCGTTTTCATTTCTTCGATAACTCCAATGGTTTTCCCAGAATCATCCTCTGAAATATTCAAAAATATGCAAAATGACCTCAATTTTCAACCAATTTTCAACAAAATTTTCGAAATTTCACTTAATACATTTTCTTGCACATTTCGGGCCGCAGAAGCCATATCCGTTTTCATTTCTTCGATAACTCCAATGGTTTTCCCAGAATCGTCCTTTATAATGTTCAAAAATATGCAAAATGACCTCAATTTTCAACCAATTTTCAACAAAATTTTCGAAATTTCACTTAATACATTTTCTTGCACATTTCGGGCGGCAGAAGCCATATCCGTTTTCATTTCTTCGATAACTCAAATGATTTTCCCAGAATCGTCCTTTGAAATATTCAAAAAAATGAAAATGACCTCAATTTTCAACCAATTTTCAACAAAATTTTCGAAATTTCACTTAATACATTTTCTTGCACATTTCGGGCCGCAGAAGCCATATCCGTTTTCATTTCTTCGATAACTCCAATGGTTTTCCCAGAATCGTGCTTTGAAATGTTCAAAAATATGCAAAATGACCTCAATTTTCAACCAATTTTCAACAAAATTTTCGAAATTTCACTTAATACATTTTCTTGCACATTTCGGGCCGCAGAAGCCATTTCCGTTTTCATTTCTTCGATAACTAAAATGATTTTCCCAGAATCGTCCTTTGAAATATTCAAAAATATGCAAAATGACCTCAATTTTCAACCAATTTTCAACAAAATTTTCGAAATTTCACTTAATACATTTTCTTGCACATTTCGGGCCGCAGAAGCCTATCCGTTTTCATTTCTTCGATAGCTCCAATGGTTTTCCCAGAATCGTCTTTTGAAATGTTCAAAAATATGCAAAATGACCTCAATTTTCAACCAATTTTCAACAAAATTTTCGAAATTTCACTTAATACATTTTCTTGCACATTTCGGGCCGCAGAAGCCATATCCGTTTTCATTTCTTCGATAACTCCAATGGTTTTCCCAGAATCGTCCTTTATAATGTTCAAAAATATGCAAAATGATCTCAATTTTCAACCAATTTTCAACAAAATTTTCGTAATTTCACTTAATACATTTTCTTGCACATTTCGGGCCGCAGAAGCCATATCCGTTTTCATTTCTTCGATAACTCCAATGGTTTTCCCAGAATCGTCCTTTGAAATGTTCAAAAATATGCAAAATGACCTCAATTTTCAACCAATTTTCAACAAAATTTTCGAAATTTCACTTAATACATTTTCTTGCACATTTCGGGCCGCAGAAGCCATATCCGTTTTCATTTCTTCGATAACTCCCATGGTATTCCAAGAATCGTCCTTTGAAATGTTCAAAAATATGCAAAATGACCTCAATTTTCAACCAATTTTCAACAAAATTTTCGAAATTTCACTTAATACATTTTCTTGCAAATTTCGGGCCGCAGAAGCCATATCCGTTTTCATTTCTTCGATAACTCTAATGGTTTTCCCAGAATCGTCCTTTGAAATGTTCAAAAATATGCAAAATGACCTCAATTTTCAACCAATTTTCAACAAAATTTTCGAAATTTCACTTAATACATTTTCTTGCACATTTCGGGCCGCAGAAGCCATATCCGTTTTCATTTCTTCGATAACTCAAATGATTTTCCCAGAATCGTCCTTTGAAATATTCAAAAATATGCAAAATGACCTCAATTTTCAACCAATTTTAAACAAAATTTTCGAAATTTCACCTAATACATTTTCTTGCACATTTCGGGCCGCAGAAGCCATATCCGTTTTCATTTCTTCGATAACTCCAATGGTTTTCCCAGAATCGTCCTTTGAAATGTTCAAAAATATGCAAAATGACCTCAATTTTCAACCAATTTTCAACAAAATTTTCGAAATTTCACTTAATACATTTTCTTACACATTTCGGGCCGCAGAAGCCATATCCGTTTTCATTTCTTCGATAACTCCAATGGTTTTCCCAGAATCGTCCTTTGAAATGTTCAAAAATATGCAAAATGACCTCAATTTTCAACCAATTTTCAACAAAATTTTCGAAATTTCACTTAATACATTTTCTTGCACATTTCGGGCCGCAGAAGCCATATCCGTTTTCATTTCTTCGATAACTCCAATGGTTTTCCCAGAATCGTCCTTTGAAATGTTCAAAAATATGCAAAATGACCTCAATTTTCAACCAATTTTCAACAAAATTTTCGAAATTTCACTTAATACATTTTCTTGCACATTTCGGGCCGCAGAAGCCATATCCGTTTTCATTTCTTCCATAACTCCAATGGTTTTCCCAGAATCGTCCTTTGAAATGTTCAAAAATATGCAAAATGACCTCAATTTTCAACCAATTTTCAACAAAATTTTCGAAATTTCACTTAATACATTTTCTTGCACATTTCGGGCCGCAGAAGCCATATCCGTTTTCATTTCTTCGATAACTCCAATGGTTTTCCCAGAATCGTCCTTTGAAATATTCAAAAATATGCAAAATGACCTCAATTTTCAACCAATTTTCAACAAAATTTTCGAAATTTCACTTAATACATTTTCTTGCACATTTCGGGCCGCAGAAGCCATATCCGTTTTCATTTCTTCGATAACTCTAATGGTTTTCCCAGAATCGTCCTTTGAAATGTTCAAAAATATGCAAAATGACCTCAATTTTCAACCAATTTTCAACAAAATTTTCGAAATTTCACTTAATACATTTTCTTGCACATTTCGGGCCGCAGAAGCCATATCCGTTTTCATTTCTTCGATAACTCCAATGGTTTTCCCAGAATCGTCCTTTGAAATTTTCAAAAATATGCAAAATGACCTCAATTTTCAACCAATTTTCAACAAAATTTTCGAAATTTCACTTAATACATTTTCTTGCACATTTCGGGCCGCAGAAGCCATATCCGTTTTCATTTCTTCGATAACTCCAATGGTTTTTCCAGAATCGTCCTTTGAAATATTCAAAAATATGCAAAATGACCTCAATTTTCAACCAATTTTAAACAAAATTTTCGAAATTTCACTTAATACATTTTCTTGCACATTTCGGGCCGCAGAAGCCATATCCGTTTTCATTTCTTCGATAACTCCAATGGTTTTCCCAGAATCGTCCTTTGAAATATTCAAAAATATGCAAAATGACCTCAATTTTCAACCAATTTTCAACAAAATTTTCGAAATTTCACTTAATACATTTTCTTGCACATTTCGGGCCGCAGAAGCCATATCCGTTTTCATTTCTTCGATAACTCCAATGGTTTTCCCAGAATCGTCCTTTGAAATGTTCAAAAATATGCAAAATGACCTCAATTTTCAACCAATTTTCAACAAAATTTTCGAAATTTCACTTAATACATTTTCTTGCACATTTCGGGCCGCAGAAGCCATATCCGTTTTCATTTCTTCGATAACTCCAATGGTTTTCCCAGAATCGTCCTCTGAAATATTCAAAAATATGCAAAATGACCTCAATTTTCAACCAATTTTCAACAAAATTTTCGAAATTTCACTTAATACATTTTCTTGCACATTTCGGGCCGCAGAAGCCATATCCGTTTTCATTTCTTCGATAACTCCAATGGTTTTCCCAGAATCGTCCTTTATAATGTTCAAAAATATGCAAAATGACCTCAATTTTCAACCAATTTTCAACAAAATTTTCGAAATTTCACTTAATACATTTTCTTGCACATTTCGGGCGGCAGAAGCCATATCCGTTTTCATTTCTTCGATAACTCAAATGATTTTCCCAGAATCGTCCTTTGAAATATTCAAAAAAATGAAAATGACCTCAATTTTCAACCAATTTTCAACAAAATTTTCGAAATTTCACTTAATACATTTTCTTGCACCTTTCGGGCCGCAGAAGCCATATCCGTTTTCATTTCTTCGATAACTCCAATGGTTTTCCCAGAATCGTGCTTTGAAATGTTCAAAAATATGCAAAATGACCTCAATTTTCAACCAATTTTCAACAAAATTTTCGAAATTTCACTTAATACATTTTCTTGCACATTTCGGGCCGCAGAAGCCATATCCGTTTTCATTTCTTCGATAACTCAAATGATTTTCCCAGAATCGTCCTTTGAAATATTCAAAAATATGCAAAATGACCTCAATTTTCAACCAATTTTCAACAAAATTTTCGAAATTTCACTTAATACATTTTCTTGCACATTTCGGGCCGCAGAAGCCACATCCGTTTTCATTTCTTCGATAACTCCAATGGTTTTCCCAGAATCGTCCTTTGAAATATTCAAAAATATGCAAAATGACCTCAATTTTCAACCAATTTTCAACAAAATTTTCGAAATTTCACTTAATACATTTTCTTGCACATTTCGGGCCGCAAAAGCCATATCCGTTTTCATTTCTTCGATAACTCCAATGGTTTTCCCAGAATCGTCCTTTGAAATGTTCAAAAATATGCAAAATGACCTCAATTTTCAACCAATTTTCAACAAAATTTTCGAAATTTCACTTAATACATTTTCTTGCACATTTCGGGCCGCAGAAGCCATATCCGTTTTCATTTCTTCGATAACTCCAATGGTTTTCCCAGAATCGTCAATTGAAATTTTCAAAAATATGCAAAATGACCTCAATTTTCAACCAATTTTCAACAAAATTTTCGAAATTTCACTTAATACATTTTCTTGCACATTTCGGGCCGCAGAAGCCATATGCGTTTTCATTTCTTCGATAACTCCAATGGTTTTCCAAGAATCGTCCTTTGAAATGTTCAAAAATATGCAAAATGACCTCAATTTTCAACCAATTTTCAACGAAATTTTCGAAATTTCACTTGATACATTTTCTTGCACATTTCGGGCCGCAGAAGCCATATCCGTTTTCATTTCTTCGATAACTCCAATGGTTTTCCCAGAATCGTCCTTTGAAATATTCAAAAATATGCAAAATGACCTCAATTTTCAACCAATTTTCAACAAAATTTTCGAAATTTCACTTAATACATTTTCTTGCACATTTCGGGCCGCAGAAGCCATATCCGTTTTCATTTCTTCGATAACTCCAATGGTTTTCCCAGAATCGTCCTTTGAAATGTTCAAAAATTTGCAAAATGACCTCAATTTTCAACCAATTTTCAACAAAATTTTCGAAATTTCACTTAATACATTTTCTTGCACATTTCGGGCCGCAGAAGCCATATCCGTTTTCATTTCTTCGATAACTTCAATGGTTTTCCCAGAATCGTCCTTTGAAATGTTCAAAAATATGCAAAATGACCTCAATTTTCAACCAATTTTCAACAAAATTTTAGAAATTTCACTTAATACATATTCTTGCACATTTCGGGCCGCAGAAGCCATATCCGTTTTCATTTCTTCCATAACTCCAATGGTTTTCCCAGAATCGTCCTTTGAAATGTTCAAAAATATGCAAAATGACCTCAATTTTCAACCAATTTTAAACAAAATTTTCAAAATTTCACTTAATATATTTTCTTGCACATTTCGGGCCGCAGAAGCCATATCCGTTATCATTTCTTCGATAACTCCAATGGTTTTCCCAGAATCGTCCTTTGAAATGTTCAAAAATATTCAAAATGACCTCAATTTTCAACCAATTTTAAACAAAATTTTCGAAATTTCACTTAATACATTTTCTTGCACATTTCGGGCCGCAGAAGCCATATCCGTTTTCATTTCTTCGATAACTCCAATGGTTTTCCCAGAATCGTCCTTTGAAATATTCAAAAATATGCAAAATTACCTCAATTTTCAACCAATTTTCAACGAAATTTTCGAAATTTCACTTAATACATTTTCTTGCACATTTCGGGACGCAGAAGCCATATCCGTTTTCATTTCTTCGATAACTCCAATGGTTTTCCCAGAATCGTCCTTTGAAATGTTCAAAAATATTCAAAATGACCTCAATTTTCAACCAATTTTAAACAAAATTTTCGAAATTTCACTTAATACATTTTCTTGCAAATTTGGGGCCGCAGAAGCCATATCCGTTTTCATTTCTTCGATAACTCCAATGGTTTTCCCAGAATCGTCCTTTGAAATGTTCAAAAATATTCAAAATGACCTCAATTTTCAACCAATTTTAAACAAAATTTTCGAAATTTCACTTAATACATTTTCTTGCAAATTTGGGGCCGCAGAAGCCATATCCGTTTTCATTTCTTCGATAACTCCAATGGTTTTCCCAGAATCGTCCTTTGAAATGTTGAAAAATATGCAAAATGACCTCAATTTTCAACCAATTTTCAACAAAATTTTCGAAATTTCACTTAATATATTTTCTTGCACATTTCGGGCCGCAGAAGCCATATCCGTTTTCATTTCTTCGATAACTCCAATGGTTTTCCAAGAATCGTCCTTTGAAATGTTCAAAAATATGCAAAATGACCTCAATTTTCAACCAATTTTCAACAAAATTTTCGAAATTTCACTTAATACATTTTTTTGCACATTTCGGGCCTCAGAAGCCATATCCGTTTTCATTTCTTCGATAACTCCAATGGTTTTCCCAGAATCGTCCTTTGAATTGTTCAAAAATATGCAAAATGACCTCAATTTTCAACCAATTTTCAACAAAATTTTCGAAATTTCACTTAATACATTTTCTTGCACATTTCGGGCCGCAGAAGCCATATCCGTTTTCATTTCTTCGATAACTCCAATGGTTTTCCCAGAATCGTCCTTTGAAATGTTCAAAAATATGCAAAATGACCTCAATTTTCAACCAATTTTCAACAAAATTTTCGAAATTTCACTTAATACATTTTCTTGCACATTTCGGGCCGCAGAAGCCATATCCGTTTTCATTTCATCGATAACTCCAATGGTTTTCCCAGAATCGTCCTTTTAAATGTTCAAAAATATGCAAAATGACCTCAATTTTCAACCAATTTTCAACAAAATTTTCGAAATTTCACTTAATACATTTTCTTGCACATTTCGGGCCCCAGAAGCCATATCCGTTTTCATTTCTTCGATAACTCCAATGGTTTTCCCAGCATCGTCCTTTGAAATGTTCAAAAATATGCCAAATGACCTCAATTTTCAACCAATTTTCAACAAAATTTTCGAAATTTCACTTAATACATTTTCTTGCACATTTCGGGCCCCAGAAGCCATATCCGTTTTCATTTCTTCGATAACTCCAATGGTTTTCCCAGCATCGTCCTTTGAAATGTTCAAAAATATGCCAAATGACCTCAATTTTCAACCAATTTTCAACAAAATTTTCGAAATTTCACTTAATACATTTTCTTGCACATTTCGGGTCGCAGAAGCCATATCCGTTTTCATTTCTTCGATAACTCCAATGGTTTTCCCAGAATCGTCCTTTGAAATGTTCAAAAATATGCAAAATGACCTCAATTTTCAACCAATTTTCAACAAAATTTTCGAAATTTCACTTAATATATTTTCTTGCACATTTCGGGCCGCAGAAGCCATATCCGTTTTCATTTCTTCGATAACTCCAATGGTTTTCCCAGAATCGTCCTTTATAATGTTCAAAAATATGCAAAATGATCTCAATTTTCAACCAATTTTCAACAAAATTTTCGAAATTTCACTTAATACATTTTCTTGCACATTTCGGGCCGCAGAAGCCATATCCGTTTTCATTTCTTCGATAACTCCAATGGTTTTCCCAGAATCGTCCTTTGAAATATTCAAAAATATGCAAAATGACCTCAATTTTCAACCAATTTTCAACAAAATTTTCGAAATTTCACTTAATACATTTTCTTGCACATTTCGGGCCGCAAAAGCCATATCCGTTTTCATTTCTTCGATAACTCCAATGGTTTTCCCAGAATCGTCCTTTGAAATGTTCAAAAATATGCAAAATGACCTCAATTTTCAACCAATTTTCAACAAAATTTTCGAAATTTCACTTAATATATTTTCTTGCACATTTCGGGCCGCAGAAGCCATATCCGTTTTCATTTCTTCGATAACTCCAATGGTTTTCCCAGAATCGTCCATTGAAATTTTCAAAAATATGCAAAATGACCTCAATTTTCAACCAATTTTCAACAAAATTTTCGAAATTTCACTTAATACATTTTCTTGCACATTTCGGGCCGCAGAAGCCATATGCGTTTTCATTTCTTCGATAACTCCAATGGTTTTCCAAGAATCGTCCTTTGAAATGTTCAAAAATATGCAAAATGACCTCAATTTTCAACCAATTTTCAACGAAATTTTCGAAATTTCACTTGATACATTTTCTTGCACATTTCGGGCCGCAGAAGCCATATCCGTTTTCATTTCTTCGATAACTCCAATGGTTTTCCCAGAATCGTCCTTTGAAATATTCAAAAATATGCAAAATGACCTCAATTTTCAACCAATTTTCAACAAAATTTTCGAAATTTCACTTAATACATTTTCTTGCACATTTCGGGCCGCAGAAGCCATATCCGTTTTCATTTCTTCGATAACTCCAATGGTTTTCCCAGAATCGTCCTTTGAAATGTTCAAAAATTTGCAAAATGACCTCAATTTTCAACCAATTTTCAACAAAATTTTCGAAATTTCACTTAATACATTTTCTTGCACATTTCGGGCCGCAGAAGCCATATCCGTTTTCATTTCTTCGATAACTTCAATGGTTTTCCCAGAATCGTCCTTTGAAATGTTCAAAAATATGCAAAATGACCTCAATTTTCAACCAATTTTCAACAAAATTTTAGAAATTTCACTTAATACATATTCTTGCACATTTCGGGCCGCAGAAGCCATATCCGTTTTCATTTCTTCCATAACTCCAATGGTTTTCCCAGAATCGTCCTTTGAAATGTTCAAAAATATGCAAAATGACCTCAATTTTCAACCAATTTTAAACAAAATTTTCAAAATTTCACTTAATATATTTTCTTGCACATTTCGGGCCGCAGAAGCCATATCCGTTATCATTTCTTCGATAACTCCAATGGTTTTCCCAGAATCGTCCTTTGAAATGTTCAAAAATATTCAAAATGACCTCAATTTTCAACCAATTTTAAACAAAATTTTCGAAATTTCACTTAATACATTTTCTTGCACATTTCGGGCCGCAGAAGCCATATCCGTTTTCATTTCTTCCATAACTCCAATGGTTTTCCCAGAATCGTCCTTTGAAATGTTCAAAAATATGCAAAATGACCTCAATTTTCAACCAATTTTCAACAAAATTTTCGAAATTTCACTTAATACATTCTCTTGCACATTTCGGGCCGCAGAAGCCATATCCGTTTTCATTTCTTCGATAACTCCAATGGTTTTCCCAGAATCGTCCTTTGAAATATTCAAAAATATGCAAAATTACCTCAATTTTCAACCAATTTTCAACGAAATTTTCGAAATTTCACTTAATACATTTTCTTGCACATTTCGGGCCGCAGAAGCCATATCCGTTTTCATTTCTTCGATAACTCCAATGGTTTTCCCAGAATCGTCCTTTGAAATGTTCAAAAATATTCAAAATGACCTCAATTTTCAACCAATTTTAAACAAAATTTTCGAAATTTCACTTAATACATTTTCTTGCAAATTTGGGGCCGCAGAAGCCATATCCGTTTTCATTTCTTCGATAACTCCAATGGTTTTCCCAGAATCGTCCTTTGAAATGTTGAAAAATATGCAAAATGACCTCAATTTTCAACCAATTTTCAACAAAATTTTCGAAATTTCACTTAATATATTTTCTTGCACATTTCGGGCCGCAGAAGCCATATCCGTTTTCATTTCTTCGATAACTCCAATGGTTTTCCCAAGAATCGTCCTTTGAAATGTTCAAAAATATGCAAAATGACCTCAATTTTCAACCAATTTTCAACAAAATTTTCGAAATTTCACTTAATACATTTTTTTGCACATTTCGGGCCTCAGAAGCCATATCCGTTTTCATTTCTTCGATAACTCCAATGGTTTTCCCAGAATCGTCCTTTGAATTGTTCAAAAATATGCAAAATGACCTCAATTTTCAACCAATTTTCAACAAAATTTTCGAAATTTCACTTAATACATTTTCTTGCACATTTCGGGCCGCAGAAGCCATATCCGTTTTCATTTCTTCGATAACTCCAATGGTTTTCCCAGAATCGTCCTTTGAAATGTTCAAAAATATGCAAAATGACCTCAATTTTCAACCAATTTTCAACAAAATTTTCGAAATTTCACTTAATACATTTTCTTGCACATTTCGGGCCGCAGAAGCCATATCCGTTTTCATTTCATCGATAACTCCAATGGTTTTCCCAGAATCGTCCTTTTAAATGTTCAAAAATATGCAAAATGACCTCAATTTTCAACCAATTTTCAACAAAATTTTCGAAATTTCACTTAATACATTTTCTTGCACATTTCGGGCCCCAGAAGCCATATCCGTTTTCATTTCTTCGATAACTCCAATGGTTTTCCCAGCATCGTCCTTTGAAATGTTCAAAAATATGCCAAATGACCTCAATTTTCAACCAATTTTCAACAAAATTTTCGAAATTTCACTTAATACATTTTCTTGCACATTTCGGGCCCCAGAAGCCATATCCGTTTTCATTTCTTCGATAACTCCAATGGTTTTCCCAGCATCGTCCTTTGAAATGTTCAAAAATATGCCAAATGACCTCAATTTTCAACCAATTTTCAACAAAATTTTCGAAATTTCACTTAATACATTTTCTTGCACATTTCGGGTCGCAGAAGCCATATCCGTTTTCATTTCTTCGATAACTCCAATGGTTTTCCCCAGAATCGTCCTTTGAAATGTTCAAAAATATGCAAAATGACCTCAATTTTCAACCAATTTTCAACAAAATTTTCGAAATTTCACTTAATACATTTTCTTGCACATTTCGGGCCGCAGAAGCCATATCCGTTTTCATTTCTTCCATAACTCCAATGGTTTTCCCAGAATCGTCCTTTGAAATGTTCAAAAATATGCAAAATGACCTCAATTTTCAACCAATTTTCAACAAAATTTTCGAAATTTCACTTAATACATTCTCTTGCACATTTCGGGCCGCAGAAGCCATATCCGTTTTCATTTCTTCGATAACTCCAATGGTTTTCCCAGAATCGTCCTTTGAAATATTCAAAAATATGCAAAATTACCTCAATTTTCAACCAATTTTCAACGAAATTTTCGAAATTTCACTTAATACATTTTCTTGCACATTTCGGGCCGCAGAAGCCATATCCGTTTTCATTTCTTCGATAACTCCAATGGTTTTCCCAGAATCGTCCTTTGAAATGTTCAAAAATATTCAAAATGACCTCAATTTTCAACCAATTTTAAACAAAATTTTCGAAATTTCACTTAATACATTTTCTTGCAAATTTGGGGCCGCAGAAGCCATATCCGTTTTCATTTCTTCGATAACTCCAATGGTTTTCCCAGAATCGTCCTTTGAAATGTTGAAAAATATGCAAAATGACCTCAATTTTCAACCAATTTTCAACAAAATTTTCGAAATTTCACTTAATATATTTTCTTGCACATTTCGGGCCGCAGAAGCCATATCCGTTTTCATTTCTTCGATAACTCCAATGGTTTATCGTCCTTTGAAATGTTCAAAAATATGCAAAATGACCTCAATTTTCAACCAATTTTCAACAAAATTTTCGAAATTTCACTTAATACATTTTCTTGCACATTTCGGGCCGCAGAAGCCATATCCGTTTTCATTTCTTCGATAACTCCAATGGTTTTCCCAGAATCGTCCTTTGAAATGTTCAAAAATATGCAAAATGACCTCAATTTTCAACCAATTTTCAACAAAATTTTCGAAATTTCACTTAATATATTTTCTTGCACATTTCGGGCCGCAGAAGCTATATCCGTTTTCATTTCTTCGATAACTCCATTGGTTTTCCCAGAATCGTCCTTTGAAATGTTCAAAAATATGCAAAATGACCTCAATTTTCAACCAATTTTCAACAAAATTTTCGAAATTTCACTTAATACATTTTCTTGCACATTTTGGGCCGCAGAAGCCATATCCGTTTTCATTTCTTCGATAACTCCAATGGTTTTCCCAGAATCGTCCTTTGAAATATTCAAAAATATGCAAAATGACCTCAATTTTCGACCAATTTTCAACAAAATTTTCGAAATTTTACTTAATA